>NC_088875.1:12473769-12699008 GCF_032884065.1 Artemia franciscana | reverse complement strand
CCCGGTCGTCATTTATATTCCCTGTGTCCCGGTCGTCATTTGTATCCCGGTGTACCGGTCTGTATATACATTCGTTTTTTAGTTTTGTTTTTCTCCTTTATTTTTTTCCTTTTTTTTCTTTTTTAGTTTATTTAGATTTTTAGATTTTTTAGTTTTTTTATTAGTTTTTAGTTTTTTTTTCTTTTTAGTTTTTTTGTAGTTTTTACCTTCTTTTTAGTTTTGTTAATTTTTTTTTTTAGTTTTTTATTGGTTTTTACCTTTATTTTAGCTTATTTTTCAGTTTTTTCCTTTTTTTTAGTTTTTTTTAGTTTTTAGTTTTTTTAGTTTTTTACCTTTTTTTAGTTTTTTTAGTTTTTTTAGTTTTTTAGCTTTTTTATTTTTTTTATTAGTTTTTAGTTTTTTTTGTAGTTTTTGCCTTTTTTTAGTTTTTTTAGTTTTTTAGCTTTTTTATTTTTTTTATTAGTTTTTAGTTTTTTTTGTAGTTTTTGCCTTTTTTTAGTTTTTTCAGTTTTGACGTCACCTGATCCAGTTTTTTCAGGTGACGTCACCTGATCCACGATCCACAGATCCACAGACAACTTATTTTTATATATATAGATAGTTTTTTTTTTTTTACTTATGTCCTGGTCGTCATTTATACTCCCTGTGTCCCGGTGCTTTGTTGATTGCTAATCGAACATTCCTTTTGTCCTGGTCGCTTTCTCTTTGAGTTTCGTCATTTATTTTTTTCTTTTTTAGTTCTTTTAGTTTTTACCTTTTTTAGTTTTTTTTAGTTTTTTAGATGAAAATTTTTTTTAGTTTTTTCCTTTTTTTCTTTTTAGTTTTTTATTGGTTTTTACCTTTATTTTAGCTTATTTTTCAGTTTTTTCCTTTTTTTTTAGTTTTTTTTTATTTTTTATTTTTTTTAGTTTTTTACCTTTTTTTAGTTTTTTTAGTTTTTTTACTTTTTTAGCTTTTTTACTTTTTTTATTAGTTTTTAGTTTTTTTTTTGTAGTTTTTGCCTTTTTTTAGTTTTTTTCAGTTTTTTTTTTAGTTTTTTATTGGTTTTTACCTTTTTTTTAGCTTATTTTTCAGTTTTTTCCTTTTTTTAGTTTTTTTTAGTTTTTATTTTTTTAGTTTTTTACCTTTTTTTAGTTTTTTTAGTTTTTTAGCTTTTTTATTTTTTTTATTAGTTTTTAGTTTTTTTTGTAGTTTTTGCCTTTTTTTAGTTTTTTTAGTTTTTTAGCTTTTTTATTAGTTTTTAGTTTTTTTTGTAGTTTTTGCCTTTTTTTAGTTTTTTTAGTTTTTTAGCTTTTTTATTTTTTTTATTAGTTTTTAGTTTTTTTTTGTAGTTTTTGCCTTTTTTTAGTTTTTTCAGTTTTGACGTCACCTGATCCAGTTTTTTCAGGTGACGTCACCTGATCCATCCACAGACAGACAACTTATTTTTAATATATACTAGCTGTTGGGGTGGCGCTTCGCGCCACCCCAACACCTAGTTGGTGGGGGCACTTCGCGCCCCCCCCAAGCCCCCCCGCGCGCGTAAGTCGTTATGCGCCATAATAGTTTCGCGCCATTGTAGTTGTGTCCCTATGTCCCACCTGTGAATATAGATAGATATATATATATCTATATATATATATATATATATATATATATATATATATATATATATATATATATATATATGGTTTTAACTACGTAAAACTTGCGAATATACAACATTCTTTGCTGTCCCATTGTCTTTGCATATAAATAGATTGTCAGGTTTACCGACTCTTGAACATGCAACATATAATGGTCCATGGGAAAACAATCTGTATTCAGATCTATACCTCATGATTCTAATGATTGCCCTTGAGCTTTGTTGATGGTGATTGCTAATCGACCATTCCCTGTCCCGGTGTCCCGGTCGTCATTTATATCCCCTTGTTTCCCCCGGTGTCCCCGTTGTAGTTGTGTCCCTGTGTCCCGGTCGTCATTTATATTCCCTGTGTCCCGGTCGTCATTTGTATCCCGGTGTCCCGGTCTGTATATACATTCGTTTTTTAGTTTTATTTTTCTCCTTTATTTTTTTCCTTTTTTTTTCTTTTTTAGTTTATTTAGATTTTTAGATTTTTTAGTTTTTTTATTAGTTTTTAGTTTTTTTTTCTTTTTTTTGTAGTTTTTACCTTCTTTTTAGTTTTGTTAGTTTTTTTTTTTTTTACTTATGTCCTGGTCGTCATTTATACTCCCTGTGTCCCGGTGCTTTGTTGATTGCTAATCGAACATTCCTTTTGTCCTGGTCGCTTTCTCTTTGAGTGTCGTCATTTATTTTTTTCTTTTTTAGTTCTTTTAGTTTTTACCTTTTTTAGTTTTTTTTAGTTTTTTAGATGAAAATTTTTTTAGTTTTTTCCTTTTTTTCTTTTTAGTTTTTTATTGGTTTTTACCTTTATTTTAGCTTATTTTTCAGTTTATTCCTTTTTTTTAGTTTTTTTTTATTTTTTATTTTTTTTAGTTTTTTACCTTTTTTTAGTTTTTTTAGTTTTTTAGCTTTTTTACTTTTTTTATTAGTTTTTAGTTTTTTTTTTGTAGTTTTTGCCTTTTTTTAGTTTTTTCAGTTTTTTTTTTAGTTTTTTATTTGTTTTTACCTTTATTTTAGCTTATTTTTCAGTTTTTTCCTTTTTTTAGTTTTTTTTAGTTTTTAGTTTTTTTAGTTTTTTTAGTTTTTTTAGTTTTTTAGCCTTTTATTTTTTTTATTAGTTTTTAGTTTTTTTTGTAGTTTTTGCCTTTTTTTAGTTTTTTTAGTTTTTTAGCTTTTTTATTAGTTTTTAGTTTTTTTTGTAGTTTTTGCCTTTTTTTAGTTTTTTTCTTTTTAGTTTTTTTGTAGTTTTTACCTTCTTTTTAGTTTTGTTAGTTTTTTTTTTACTTATGTCCTGGTCGTCATTTATACTCCCTGTGTCCCGGTGCTTTGCTAATCGAACATTCCTTTTTCCTGGTCGCTTTCTCTTTGAGTGTCGTCATTTATTTTTTTATTTTTTAGTTCTTTTAGTTTTTACCTTTTTTAGTTTTTTTTAGTTTTTTAGATGAAAATTTTTTTTAGTTTTTTCCTTTTTTTCTTTTTAGTTTTTTATTGGTTTTTACCTTTATTTTAGCTTATTTTTCAGTTTGTTCCTTTTTTTATTTTTTTTTTATTTTTTATTTTTTTTTAGTTTTTTACCTTTTTTTAGTTTTTTTAGTTTTTTTAGTTTTTTAGCTTTTTTACTTTTTTTATTAGTTTTTAGTTTTTTTTGTAGTTTTTGCCTTTTTTTAGTTTTTTCAGTTTTTTTTTAGTTTTTTATTGGTTTTTACCTTTATTTTAGCTTATTTTTCAGTTTTTTCCTTTTTTTTAGTTTTTTTTAGTTTTTAGTTTTTTTAGTTTTTTACCTTTTTTTAGTTTTTTTTAGTTTTTTTAGTTTTTTAGCTTTTTTATTTTTTTTTTATTAGTTTTTAGTTTTTTTTGTAGTTTTTGCCTTTTTTTAGTTTTTTTAGTTTTTTAGCTTTTTTATTAGTTTTTAGTTTTTTTTGTAGTTTTTGCCTTTTTTTAGTTTTTTTAGTTTTTTAGCTTTTTTATTTTTTTTATTAGTTTTTAGTTTTTTTTTGTAGTTTTTGCCTTTTTTTAGTTTTTTCAGTTTTCAGTTTTCTCACCTGATCCAGTTTTTTCAGGTGACGTCACCTGATCCACAGATCCACACACAGACAACTTATTTTTATATATATAGATATATATATATATATATATATATATATATATATATATATATATATATATATATATATATATATATATATATATATATATATATATACTAGCTGTTGGGGTGGCGCTTCGCGCCACCCCAACACCTAGTTGGTGGGGGCGCTTCGCGCCCCCCCCAAGCCCCCCCGCGCGCGTAAGTCGTTACGCGCCATATTAGTTACGCGCCATTGTAGTTGTGTCCCTATGTCCCACCTGTGAATATAGATAGATATATATATATATATATATATATATATATATATGTTTTTAACTACGTAAAACTTGCGAATATACAACATTCTTTGCTGTCCCATTGTCTGTGCATATAAATAGATTGTCAGGTTTACCGACTCTTGAACATGCAACATATAATGGTCAATGGGAAAACAATCCGTATTCAGATCTATAACTCATGATTCTAATGATTGCCCTTGAGCTTTGTTGATGGTGATTGCTAATCGACCATTCCCTGAGTCGCCATCGTCATTTATATATCCCCCTGTGCACCCCGGCGTCCCCTTTGTAGTTATGTCCCTGTGTCCCGGTCGTCATTTATGTTCCCTGTGTCCCGGTCGTCATTTGTGTCCCGGTGTTCCAGTCTGTGATTTCTCTTTGAGTGTCCCGGGCGTCATTTATATTCCTTGTGTCCCGGTGTCCCGGTCGTCATTTATATCCCCCTGTGCCCCCCGGCGTCCCCATTGTAGTTGTGTCCCTGTGTCCCGGTCGTGACAGACAGACAGACAGACATAACCCACAAACAACTTATTTTTATATATATTTATTCATATTTTTTTAGTTTTCTTTTTCTCTTTTATTTTTCAGTTTTTTCCTTTTTTTTAGTTTTTTTCTTTTTTAGTTTTTAGTTTTTTTTTAGTTTTTTACCTTTTTTTAGTTTTTTTTTTAGTTTTTTTAGTTTTTTAGCTTTTTTAGTTTTTTTATTAGTTTTTATTTTTTTTGTAGTTTTTGCCTTTTTTTTATTTTTTTCAGTTTTTTTTAGTTATTAGATTTTTACCTTTTTTTAGTTTTTTTTAGTTTTTTAGCTTTTTTAGTTTTTTTTTCTTTTTAGTTTTTTTTGTAGTTTTTACCTTTTTTAGTTTTTTTCTTCTTTTGTATTAGTGTGAAATAATTCAGACGTCATATGCGAACAAACATGACGTCACCTGATCCATCCACACATCCACAGACAGACAACTTATTTTTATATATATAGATAGATATAGAAGATAGATAAGTTGTCTGTGTGTGGATATGTGGATCTGTGGATCAGGTGACGTCATGTTTGTCCGCATATGACGTCTGAATTATTTCACACTAATACAAAATAAGAAAAAAAAACTAAAAAAGGTAAAAACTACAAAAAAAACTAAAAAGAAAAAAAAAACTAAAAAAGCTAAAAAACTAAAAAAAACTAAAAAAAAGTAAAAAACTAAAAACTAAAAAAAACTGAAAAAACTAAAAAAAGGCAAAAACTACAAAAAAAACTAAAAACTAATAAAAAAACTAAAAAATCTAAAAAACTAAAAAAACTAAAAAAAGGTAAAAAACTAAAAAAAAACTAAAAACTAAAAAAGAAAAAAACTAAAAAAAGGAAAAGACTGAAAAATAAAAGAGAAAAAGAAAACTAAAAAAATAAGAAAATAAAAAAACTAAAAAAGAAAACTGAAATGAAACTGTATCTATATCTATATATATAAAAATAAGTTGTCTGTGTGTGGATCTGTGGATCTGTGGATCAGGTGACGTCATGTTTGTCCGCATATGACGTCTGAATTATTTCACACTAATACAAAATAAGAAAAAAAACTAAAAAAGGTAAAAACTACAAAAAAAACTAAAAAGAAAAAAAAACTAAAAAAGCTAAAAAACTAAAAAAAACTAAAAAAAGGTAAAAAACTAAAAACTAAAAAAAAACTGAAAAAACTAAAAAAAGGCAAAAACTACAAAAAAAACTAAAAAAAGGAAAAGACTGAAAAATAAAAGAGAAAAAGAAAACTAAAAAAATATGAATAAAAATACAAAAAAATAAAAAAGATAAAAACTACAAAAAAACTAAAAAGAAAAAACGAAAAAAAACTAAAAAAGCTAAAAAAATAAAAGAAGCAAAAATCTAAAGAAGGTAAAAACTACAAAAAAAAAAGAAAACAAAATAAAAAAATCTAAAAAAGCTTAAAAACTAAAAAAAAAACTAAAAAAGATAAAAAACTAAAAAAAAAAACTAAAAAAGGAAAAAACCATAAAATAAACTAAAAACTAATAAAAAAAAAATAAAAAAGCTAAAAAACTAAAAAAACTAAAAAAAAACTAAAAAAGGTAAAAACTAAAAGAACTAAAAAAGAAAAAAAAAACTAAAAAAAGGAAAAAACTGAAAAATAAAGGAGAAAAAGAAAACTAAAAAAATATAAATAAAAATAAAAAAACTAAAAAGATAAAAACTTCAAAAAAAACTAAAAAGAAAAAAGAAAAAAACTAAAAAACCTAAAAAAACCTAAAAAAACCGGGACTCCCTGTGTCCCGGTCGTCATTTGTGTCCCGGTCGTCATTTGTGTCTCGGTGCTTTGTCGATTGCTAATTTATATTATATTTATATTTATGTTTTTTATATTTATTAATATTTTTTTAGTTTTCTTTTTCTCTTATTTTTCAGTTTTTTCCTTTTTTTTAGTTTTTCTTTTTTAGTTTTTAGTTTTTTTTTGTTTTTTACCTTTTTTTAGTTTTTTTAGTTTTTTTAGTTTTTTAGCTTTTTTAGTTTTTTTATTAGTTTTTAGTTTTTTTTTAGTTTTTGCCTTTTTTTAGTTTTTTCAGTTTTTTTTTAGTTTTTAGTTTTTTACCTTTTTTTAGTTTTTTTTAGTTTTTTAGCTTTTTTAGTTTTTTTTCTTTTTAGTTTTTTTTGTAGTTTTTACCTTTTTTAGTTTTTTTTCTTCTTTTGTATTAGTGTGAAATAATTCAGACGTCATATGCGGACAAACACGACGTCACTCGACAGACAGACAGACAGACATAACCCACAAACAACTTATTTTTATATATATTTATTCATATTTTTTTAGTTTTCTTTTTCTCTTTTATTTTTCAGTTTTTTCCTTTTTTTTAGTTTTTTTCTTTTTTAGTTTTTAGTTTTTTTTAGTTTTTTACCTTTTTTTAGTTTTTTTAGTTTTTTTAGTTTTTTAGCTTTTTTAGTTTTTTTATTAGTTTTTATTTTTTTTGTAGTTTTTGCCTTTTTTTATTTTTTTCAGTTTTTTTTTAGTTATTAGATTTTTACCTTTTTTTAGTTTTTTTAGTTTTTTAGCTTTTTTAGTTTTTTTTTCTTTTTAGTTTTTTTTGTAGTTTTTACCTTTTTTAGTTTTTTTCTTCTTTTGTATTAGTGTGAAATAATTCAGACGTCATATGCGGACAAACATGACGTCACCTGATCCATCCACAGATCCACACACAGACAACTTATTTTTATATATATAGAAGATATATATATATATATATATATATATATATATATATATATATATATATATATATATATATATATATATATAGATTTTTAACTACGTAAAACATGCAAATATACAACATTCTTTGCTGTCCCATTGTCTGTCCATATAAATAGATATTCAGGTTTACCAACTTTTGAACATGCAACATAATAATTGTCCATGGGAAAACAATCCGTTTTCAGATCTTTACCGTATTTTTCTAACGATTGCCCTTGAGCTTTGTTGATGGTGATTGCTAATCGAACATTCCCTGTGTCCCCGTCGTCATTTATATATCCTCCTGTGCCCCCGGCGTCCCCGTTGTAGTTGTGTCCCTGTGTCCTGGTCGTCATTTATATTCACTGTGTCCCGATGTCCCGGTCTCTAATTTCTCTTTGAGTGTACACGTCGTCGTTTATATTCCCTGTGTCCCGGTCGTCGTTTGTGTCCCGATGTCCCGATCTCTAGTGTCATCTTATAATGACGTCATATACAAAGCCTTATATACTTATAATGACGTCAAATGCAAACCCACAAACAAACAAACATGCATATATACAACTTATTTTTATATATATAGATACAGTTTCTTCTTTAGTTTTTTTTCTCTTTTTTAGTTTTTTTCTTTTTTTTTAGTTTCTTCTTTTTATTGATTTGTTTTCTTCAATTTGTCAATGTTCATTCTAACGTTGACACTTGGAAAAATCTTTACGTGCCAAACATGCTAAAGCTCCAACAATTTATATTAAACCTCAAATTTGGGGTATCTGTTTAAAGATTTTCGAATTACTTTAATCTATTGTCAAAATATATTGAAATATTTGTGCAATTCCCAGTTTTTTTAGTTTGTTTTTTTTTAGTTTTTTTTCTTTTTAGTTTTTCATCTTTTTATTTTTTTACGTTTTTCTTTTTAGTTTTTTTTTTAGTTTTTTCTTTTAGTTTTTGTTTAGTTTTTTACCATTTTTTTTTTCGAATTACTTTAATCTATTGTCAAAATATTTCGAAATATTTATGCAATTTCCAGTTTTTACATTCTAGCTTGTTTTCTTTTATATATATAGAAGATATAATCTGGCGTAACAGACAAAGTGTAACAGACATAACAGACAGACAACTTATTTTTATATATATAGATTTGTTGTAATGTCTCAAATTTCATTGTGGTTCATTTTCGGTTGTCTAACTCTTGCTTTGACAGCGTTCTTGTTTTTCACATTCATTCACAGAGTCGACACATTAATTTAAAACTGATTACAAAGATGACAAGTTTTTTTTTTACATAATCTGTTATGAGATGACGGTAGAAGGGGTCCTTGGCCAGAGCTTTTTTGGTAGTCCTGTCAAACTCCATTTTGCCATGCATTTAACAAATTATTTAAAAGCTGTTTTGTTGTCGTCACTTCGCATACATCAACGTTAGTGGATCGATGTTCCGTTCCCGTTTAACGGTTGGGTCATCTAATCAAAAAATGGCATAAAGTGTCTTTTCGAATAAAGGCCCCAAAGTGCATTCAGTTATCGCTTGTCAATCTATGTGTGATGCTCTTTTGTATAATAATTATATGGAATAGAATAGGGTCAGTTCATTCAAAAACTCAAGGACCACAGTCTCAAAAACAAAGACTCGTCCATAGAAAGATAAATCGCCACTATATAACCTAACCTAATTTCTGATCAAGATGTAATTTCTGAATAATTTTTTATTTCCTTATTTTTTCCAAGCTTTAAGCCCAAACAATTCTTTCATTAAATCTCTGAATTCACTTCAGTAATTCATTCATTTGATTTAATTGGTCATTATTATTATGTAGTATTCTGATACGCCGTGATTTTCAGGTCTTCCTTATGATAGTATTGATGTGTGCAACATTTTGTGTATCGAGTGTCGCAGTTCTACTTATCCCTGGTAAGATTTTTGTTTATAAATTGGAGTATCATTACTCATCTGTCTTAAATTTTTGACGCAAGTTTAGGTTGTGATATCATGAACCAATTTGGAAATGCAGGGCCTTTTAATAATAATAAATTCTTATTTTGAGGTAGTTACCACCTGAAATTTTGTTTTTCTGATCCTCGGGTAAAAAAAAAATCGATTTTGTCAGGGTAAGAACATCTCAGTACAGTGAAGATTTTGGTACTATAGTTTTTTTTTTTAATTTGCATATTCACAAAGACTAAGTTTAGTAAAGGCTTATTTAAGATCTTGAATAGCATTAGTTAGGTTATCTTAGATACCACTGCTTATGTTAATAAACTGTATGTAAGGAGTGACCTTTGTCAATGCTAACAGAAACTCTAAAGAACGGAGCTTTGATGGTAATTCGCCGATCAGAAGATTAACTTTCTAAAACTGATTAGAATTATGCCCCCTCCCTCTCCCTAAAAAAAGCATTTGGCGTTGTGAACAGTAAGAGAATATATGATTTCCGAGGGGTCATGCTTATATGATTTTTTTATGAAGGATTATTGTTTAGAGTATTCGATTGCAGTATTTCAAGAGAGGGCCAATTCTGGCAGAAATATCAAGTTCAAGTTTCTCTATTCTATAAAAAAGAGGGCCATTCTATTTCATTCTATCTCTCTATTCTATCTCAAGAGAGATAGATAGATCGCTGTCTATCTCTGTTCTATTTCATCTCTATTCTATCTCTGTTCTATTTCAAGAGAGTGCCAATTCTGGCAGAAATATCAAGTTCAAGTTTCTCTATTCTATAAAAAAGAGGGCCATTCTATTTCATTCTATCTCTCTATTCTATCTCAAGAGAGATAGATAGATCGCTGTCTATCTCTGTTCTATTTCATCTCTATTCTATCTCTGTTCTATTTCAAGAGAGTGCCAATTCTGGCAGAAATATCAATTTCAAGTTTCTCTACTCTATAAAAAAATGAATATTACGCCCCAGTAAAGTACCGATTGCCACCATTTTGTAGTGAAACAAAAGAAATCACCTAAATTAGGCCAGTATTGGATCAAGCGACAGTCTTAAACTAGTTATTCAGTTTAAAGTGGTCAAAATTGTGTATCTCTGAATGCAGTACTATTCTTGGTGTGAAGTAAAAGAATTCTATTTATGTATTTAATTGTATTTATTTACACAGAGAGCGACGGTGGTATCCTCTGAGAACATATTTGTCTAAACCCCTCCCTAAAAGTTTTTACATATTATGACCTGAAATCTATTTGTAGCTTTTTAGGATAAGATGCCTCATGTTTAAAATAATTCTGAATATGAGACGAGAAAAAAAAAACGGAAATCAAATTTCGTATATAAGGAGCCTACTGCTTCTTAAATGCCCTGGATCTACTATCAGCATAAGTATTGCGATGTCACAGATACTACTCGTATATTCAGAAAAGCATATATGATTTAAAGGTAAAATGTGTTTTTTTCTTGAAATATCCGCCAGGACGGGGGGAGAACTTCCTATGTATGAGGGGTTAGGATTACTTTTTACTGTAAAAACATGTTCTCGCTTGGCTTTACTATCCTGTTGTTCGTTGTTTTGTTTTTTTTAGTTCGGCCTCAAACTCATCGCTGCATATAGATACCCGTTTTATGTGTCCCCAAAAAACTGTTCGCACCACTTTGAAATGTTTAAAATAAGGCTAATAAGGCGAGCTGTGCTGTTATGGATGATATGATCCAGTCTCTTTGTGAAATTAAATAAAAAAAACAAGTTTTTTTAACTGAAAGTAAGGAGCGACATTAAAACTTAAAACGAACAGAAATTACTTCGTATATGAAAGAGGCTGCTTCCTCATCAACGCCCCGCTCTTTACGCTAAAGTTTGACTCTGGCTCTCAATTCTTCTTTTTAAAACAGTAAAAAACTTTAGCGTAAAGAGCGGGGCGTTGGTGAGGAAGCAGCCTCTTTCATATACGAAGTAATTTCTGTTCGTTTTAAGTTTTAATGTCGCTCCTTACTTTCAGTTAAAAAAAATTTGTTTTTTTTATTTAATTTCTGAACGTTTTTGAATCAATGCATGTTTTGATTTTGGCTCTCCGCAGAGGAATAATTAAAACGAAATTTGTATTTTTTTTTTTTTTTTTTTTTTTTTTTTTTGCTAAATGGCTTTCTCATAATTTTGATCGAATGATTTTGAGAAAAAAGAGTGGGGGAGGAAGCCTAGTTGCCCACCGATTTTTTGGTCAATTAAAAAGGCAACTAGAACTTTTAATTTTTTACGAATATTTTTATTAGTAAAAGATTTACGTAACTTATAAATTAGCTTACGTAAAGAACTTTTGTACTCTCATATTTTTATTACATATATGAGGGGGTTCGCCCCCTTGTCAGATCCTCGCTCTTTACACTAAAGCTTAAATTTCGTCCCAATTCATTAAGAATGAACCCAGAATCACAAAAGCCGTAGAATAAATAGTTGAAATTACTAAAAATACTTTAACGTAAAGAGCGAGGTATTAGGAGGAGGTGAGCCCCTCAAATGGGTAATAATTTCTGTTTGTTTTAAGTTTTAATGCTGTTCCTTACTTCCAGCTGAAAGAACTTTTTCATATTTATTTTTTCATTGTGTTTTTAAATAATGCTAGTAAATCCTGCGCTCCCTTCATGGAGATTTCCTTCCCCCATGACAAACTATCGATGTAAAGTTCCCCCAGCATATCCCCCTCTTCTCAACCCCTCCCCCAACCAAAAAAATCCTCCTGAAAACGCCTGTACACTTCCCAATAACCATTACTATATGTAAGCATTGGTCAAAGTTTGTAACTTCCCCATGTTGCCCCTCCCATGGGGACTGTGGGGAGTAAGTCGTCCCCAAAGACATAGTTATAAGGTTTTTCGACTACGCTGAATAAAATGGCTATCTCAGAATTTTGATCCGTTAACTTTGGTAAAATAATTAGCGTGGGAGGGGGCCTAGGTGCCCTCCAATTTTTTTGGTCACTTAAAAAGGGCACTAGAACTTTTCATTTCCGTTAGAATGAGCCCTCTTGCAACATTCTAGGACAACTGGGTCGATAAGATCACCCCTGGGAAAAATAAAAAAAAAATAAAAAAACAAATAAACACGCATCCGTGATCTGCCTTCTGGCAAAAAATACAAAATTCCACATTTTTGTAGATAGGAGCTTGAAACTTCTACAGTAGGGTTCTCTGATACGCTGAATCAGATGGTCTGATTTTCGTTAAGATTCTATGACTTCTAGGGGGCGTTTCCCCCTATTTTCTAAAATAACGCAAATTTTCTCAGGCTCGTAACTTTTGATGGGTAAGACTAAACTTGATGAAACTTATATATTTAAAATCAGCATTAAAATGCGATTCTTTTGATGTAGGTATTGGTATCAACATTCCATTTTTTAGAGTTTTGGTTACTATTGAGCCGGGTCGCTCCTTACTACAGTTCGTTACCACGAACTGTTTGAGACTGAATTGGCAGGGAGAATGACCCCACTGGATCTGGCATAATATGCCAGAATATCTGGCATAGTATGCCAGGTTTAAATACTATGATGTATCTAGTGCCAAGAATTTAGGTTTATAAAAAAAAGAAAAAAAAATGTATTTTTTATTTGAAAATTTGTTCTTTTTTGACGCCTTAAAAAAAAAGAAAAAAGGCTACGAGTATTGCTCAAGAACTTGTGTAGACTTCGCTTGATCTCATTTTCTACTGCCTTGTTCTTTTTAGAGTTTTGTGATTTTTTTTCTAAATTAAAGCCAGAATAAGATGAAGGAAAAATTGAAGTCTTTGATGTGTAGCAACTTCAAGACCTTAATTTCTAAAGTACCTGGGTCCAAGTCATCATCCCTGGTGAAAACATGCATAACAAAACCAAATGCTGTAAGCTTACCAGTATAAAATAGTTATGAAGTGAAAATGATGGTTGTGTTTCCTTCAAATGATGGTAAATAGCTAGAGATTTTGAACTATATCAAAATATTTTTTTTTGAAAAAAGCTTTGACGAAATGTTTTTAGAAAAAAAAAGAACTATGCTTCTCTAAAAGAGCCTTATCCGTCGCTAAAGAGCCTTATGATATCGAGCTGGATACACCGACCAGAGCCGAAATACTAAAAGCGATCAAAACCCTAAAAAACCACAAAGCCCCAGGTGAAGACGGCCTCCCCCCGGAACTATACAAACAATGCCCTGAGGTCACTGCTTAACAGCTCCATGGCATTCTCGACGAAGTGTGGAGGACCAACACTTTTCCAAAAGACTGGAAGACATCAGTCATCCTCCCTTTCTATAAGAAAGGAGACAAAACCGAATGCAAAAATTACCGCGGAATAAGTCTCAATAAACATTGCCGTCAAAATATTCGGGATCATACTCTTGAACCGCTTTAAAGGGGCAAGGGAGGAAAGAACTCGAGGAAATCAAGCCGACTTTCGACCAGGTAGAGGGTGTACAGATAATATCTTCGCCTTTCGCCTCATTATCCAGCAGTTTGAAAGATACAACCTACCCCTGATCTTGATGTTCCTGGACTTCATTGCTGCCTTCGACTCTGTCACTCGCCAGAAACTTTGGAAGATCCTGGAGAATGACGGAATGCCGCTGAAGTTTGTTGAACTGATGAAGGCATACTATGACGCTTCAGTGAGCCGAGTTAGAATCTATGGCGAAGAAACTGAAGAATTTCTGGTTGAGTTCGGAGTAAAACAAGGATGTGTCCTCTCTCCGACTCTGTTCAATTATTGCATCGATTGGGTGCTTGAAAATGCTCTATCGTCTTATCCAGGAGCGCAGGTTGGACAGAATTTCTCGCTGACTGACCTCGATTATGCGGATGATGTTGGCCTCCTGTCAGACCCTGTAGAAGCCCAAAACATGCTTGACAGCGTTGTGGCCTGGGCAGATCTGATCGGCTTGAAAGTCAGCACAGAGAAAACGAAATTCATGGCTATTAACCACGACACAGGACCATTCCCACTAACTATCAACCAAGTTCAGCTGGAAAAAGTCAACCGTTTCACATACCTAGGCTCCCAGCTTTGTACTGACGGATCTTCCGACACTGATATCCAACAGAGAATACAGAAAGCGCAGACAGTCTTTGCCTCTCTTCGGAAACCCTTATGGAATCGCCGTGAAATCAGTGTCCAAACGAAAGTTCGAATTTACATGGCACTAGTCCGCACCGTTCTCCTTTACGGGTGCGAAACATGGTCGGCAAAACTACAACAAGAGAATACACTTAAGGTGTTTGAGCATACTTGTCTACGAAGAATTCTCAGAGTACAGCTACGTGACCGTATCTCCAACGTGAATATACGTCGAATGTGCAATATTCAGAGAGAGGTTGTGCTCACTATTAAAGAACGCCGTTTGAAATGGTTGGGCCATGTATTGCGGAAACCGCCAGAGTACCTGCCTCGCCAAATACTTCTAGTTGAGCCTATTAGCTACTGGAAGAAACGCCAAGGAGGACAGAGGAAGAACTGGTGGAACCTGGCCAAGTCAGACCTTGAACCAATAGGGGGTTTCAGAAAATTTGGTCACAGATGGTCAACACAGTTGCTCGCCTTTGCAGAGCAGCTGGCACAAGATCGATCAACATGGTGCAAGAAGGTCTCTAAGATCATCGATGCCGGGCGAGGTGGAAACGCCTGATTCCCGCCACAAGTACAAGTAAGTAAGTACAAGTAAGTAACTATGCTTCTCATTAAGGTCATGATGCAAGGTCAAGGTCATTGAAGTTGACTCTCCTCAATTAAGATTCCACTAAGGAGAAATTTAGTAGCTCCGATTAATGTGCTACAAAAATAAACTCAGCAATGCTAGTGATTTCTCTTGATGAATAATTACATCCGATTCTAAGGTCACGTTAACGTTTGGATTGTGATCACTTAATTTTTGGACATTTTAAAGGAACAATTGTGAGAGAAGTCAAGAATGGGTAGTTTTTTCCCCTGTTTTGGATTTTTTTTTTTTTTTTTTGCTAGCGAATATTGGTGTTGCCCTAATTTTGCCTTTGATTACACTGAAAGTGTCAAGAAACGCCAACAGCTAGATGACGTTGTCGATTTCTTTATTGTCGATATCAGCGTCCGTTTCTACTCTTTAGAGTCACCCATATTCTGTCGTGATGCATTATAAATCTTCTTCTTTTTTTCACATCTAGTGTTGTTTGCAATGGTTCTGTTGATAAGGAAAAGTACTTAGAAATTATTATTGTTTTTATATATTATTTCAAGTTTTGATGTCTAATGTTGAGTAGTGTTATTCTAGTCTGATATTTAATGTTGAGTCGTCTTATTATAGTCTAATATTCTAGGTTGTCACTCTTGGTCGTGGACAGTTATTAAGAAATGAAGCAAATTAAGCTTGACAATTACGTTTGGTGTCATTGACGTAGTTCACTGCTTGCAAATAAAATACTGGCTAGCTGTCAGTCCTTTATTTTTTTCAGAACTTTCTGAAGTTCTGAGATCAGAACTTTCTTTCACAATCATTTTCCATTGATGCTAATGTATCACTATATCAATTTTAGCTATGTAACCGATCTTTCTATTTTTGCAGTGGCAAAGAGGAACTAGTCCCACTAGAAAATTTGGAAGTAGGCATGTAAAAAGTTTCAAAGCTGCCAAAAAATTCCAAAGAATTCCAAAAGCTGTTGACACTTTAGCTGAAAAACTTGAGTTTTGACAGCTTAGCTTTGAGTAAAAATAATTTTTATACGTAAATTTTACAGAACAGTTATAAATAAAACTTAGTATAGCTTACAGTTAGAAATAACATTAGTTTTCTGAATTACAATTTAGACTATTAACTAATTCAATGGCAAGCCATATACTAGCCATAAATATCCTACTCCATAATTTTATATCTACCATTTTATCAAAAGTACTGGATCATGTTTACTCTAAAACTGCTAGTGGAGTATAGTATTCAAAGTCTGAAGTATCCTGTATATAGCTTACTGATATAGATTAGTTACTGATATAGTTTATAGTTACTGATATAGTTTACTGATGTTACTTCATGGATGGAGTTGTACGCTTCAATGGTATTGGTATCATAAAAATAATATATACCCAACTGCATGCTTGATACTCATTGATCAGTATACTACAACTATAAAAAATGTCATTTGATTTTCTGGAAGAATATTGATTGACAGCCTTGTAATCACATGTATTATGAAGCTATGATATTATTTTTGCCCTAACCTAATCCCCTAAATAAACAGAGAATTGCTGCTACATTGTAGTTTGTTTTAGGCTACTAATCTTCCACGTTCCAGCTTTCCCCTTTCCTGCTTTAACTGTATGTACACCTTGATAACTACCAGCCCTTTTAAGATTCTTTCGACTAACGAATAACCAGTTTAGAAAGAATTTGGCTATTTGTGCGAAATTGGGACAAATATTCACTTTCACATGAAGAGAAGTAGAAAAAGTACAAACTTATCCACAAGGACGAATGATAACAACGACTTAAAAGTAAATGTTCACATGACAACATTGAAACTCAATGAGCTTTTAGTTGGAACAGGTTTTAAAAAGCAGCAGCGTGAGAAGAGATACATATTTTCTTCCAGAAGAGAAGAGATACATGTATCTCATGTGAAGAGATATTCCAGAAGAGATACATCACATGGTAAAAAAAGGAATATCAAAAACGAAAACACTTCTTTTTGTTTTGCAGTTGCTCTTTTTCAGAGTTTTGGTTCCTGTTGGATCGAGCTACTTACAGTTCATTACCATGAACTGTTCGATCAATCTTCACTCACACTCACACGCTTCACTCACGCTCACTCACAAAGCGGAAGCGTACGTTACTTCTCTAAATTCGTGCTAAAGTCATTCTGACATACTAATTGAATTCGATACCAATCTCTAGGATTACCAATATCTTTCTCTTGAAGCATCAAAGATCAGGATTACATAATACTTTTAAGGATAATAATGGGCATAATGGTATTCTTAAAGCAGTGTTCAACACATAAGTTGATCCGCTTTGGACTTTTTGGCAGGGTAATCTAGCAAACTTTGCTTATGAGCTGACGATTCTAGAAGCCGGACTATTTTCATCGCGAGATTTTGGAACTCCTTAGGTTGATTTGAGTTGGTATAGTTAGTTCCAAGTGAAACATTGTGATTGGATTAGTGTTGGTGCAGTTTAAACACTGTGTCCAAAGTTCAGTCTCTTTGTCAAAAATTAGAAACTAAAACTGCTCCTATAAAAGTCTGAAGTCTTGTCGTTGTTTTGCCACTGTGTGTCAATATCACTATTAGGTTTGATTATTTCTAATAGAGAGCTTGATGGTGATGTTCCTTTGTTGTGAAGCTTTTGCGGAAGACCTTTTATCATTCTTATAGCTAGCTGGCTGATTCTACGGTCGCTGCAGTATTTAAGATTTATATATTATGCCCAAAACCTAGAGTAAAAGAAAATCAGACTCGAACTAAATTGCAAAAAATAAAAGAAAAAGGTATCATCTTAAAGGGTAAAACGACGTTTGTATCTTGAAAGAGCATAAAAAAGTCTCGAGTTGTATGTTCATCTAATTTATAGCTCGACAATGAAAATATCTCCAAATTTGTTAAGAAATCCTTTCCCCTTTCTCTGCTTTAATTTTATAGTGGTCATATAAAATATCCCTTTTTCGTTTTAGAATAATTTTTCAATCTAACTCTCTTGTATTCTCAGACCTTTAAAAATTGAACGGAATAGCAAAAGAAAACTATATTAAAACTCGGAATCTAGCTGTCTAAAATAACCCTCTTTGCATCGATGCTCAGAATTACACTGAACATAAACATGCTCAAATGAAATTCTGTACCAGGAGTCACAAGATAATTTTTGATGGAATTGTATAATCTTATAAACATTATGCTTTTGCCAGCAATTCAAAGATCTATGTCTGGTTTTGGAAATGTAGTAAATAATTGAGACAAAACTTTGCAAAGTAGTGAAAAGACTATGTCACGTTAAGTGAAAGTGATAGTTAATAGGGGTGGATAGTTACTGTGAAAAATCACTAGGGGTGGTAACTCTGAACGAAATGGGATTTTTTTGGAAAACGATTTTTTCGAGAAGACAGAGATTTTTTAGGAAATCCCTAAAAATTTTGAAATAGTGGAAACACTGGTATTTTCAGAAAAAAAAATATGCCAATAAATTTTACTAGGCCATGAAAACTGCCAAGTAGCATTGCTACTACCCCACTACCCCACTTTTTGCACAGTTGTTTGGAAGTAATGATTTACATCATTGTCCTGTAATAAGACCTGACAAAAAAATATGTTTTATATTCTTTTTATTGAAAGTTTTTAGTTTCCAATAGAAACAAAAATTGTAAATTATTGTAAATATTTAATTTAAATAGATATTTATTTGTAAAAATAGATATTTGGAATCAAATATAGTGTGCAAGTTAAAGTGTGATTTTGGTTTCCTAGATTTCAATCTTTTAATGAAAATTCAGTGCAAAATATTACAACCTATATAATAAAAGAGGACACGAATGCTCACTTGCAAAACATCCTAAGGCTCACCAAGTTTTTGATTCTTTGGTTAAGTTAAAATTTCATATGGACAATTCACGTAATTTATAAAAAGTGGGGCAATTTGAATCTGCTCCAGTGTTAAAATATAGATTTAGTTTCTACTTTTGACGTACGTATCACAAATAACATAATATTCTTACAAGATTGTGTTTCAAAAGCCGAAATAATGAAACTAGAGCACATGTTTTACTCGTCTGTAATGTAATAAATTCTCAAAAATCAGGGCTTAGAATTTTCTAATTTTGGTTCCAGTTTCTCCATGCAGAAAAAAAAAGAATAGACATATCTGCGCATTGGAAGCGATGAAATATGACTGTCTTTGAGTTTCTTGTAAAGCCCCTCCCCTTCTCCCTATGAAAATAGATTGAATTTAACTTAAGCTATTGATTTGGCCAATTACATATTAATTTTCTTAGTATAAAGCCGTCCTAACCGAGTCGTTTGCCCGCTAGACTCTGAATCCTTTGTCTGTGAGGACAAGGGTTCTGGTCCTGGTGTCGCTGGTTATTTGGTTTGTAACGGGGGTTAGTGGCATGAATCTGTATATAGCTAAATTGGACCCTGCTGAACGGAGGTCTCCGTTTCTCCTGAAACGGAGATCAGCACCACGGGTAGGGACTTTAAAATCCAGTGCCGTATTCTTTAATTCATTAATAACTAACATATTAATTTTTGGTCTAGAGGAACGCTATTTCTCAATATTTTATTTTAAAATGTCGCAATATATCTCTTGTGTTGCGTTTCTTCTTTTCTTTCTTAGTATATTTGCCGATTATTGGACTTGGAAATCTTGCTGTGTAAGTACTGCTGTAACAATTTGTCATTTTTCAGTTGGTATTGGAAGAGCTATAATGTTTCCATGGAAAGGTCAAGTGCATGACTTGTATACTGCTTTCACTGGGCTCTATATATGCTGGCTGTCAATTCGGTTTGGAACTCTTGTATATCAGTGGATACCTGAGGGGCGACAAGCAATGCTTAAACGCTTTAAACTATGGGTGAAAATTGTGAGTAATTTTTTGAAGATACTATTGTACGTGGCTTCATCGGGGTTCAAGATGGGGTTCAGTTGACGATTATTTTTCCACACTTTAGAGAACTTATCTTAGTAAATTGCCCTTACTGTGCTAGTAGAGTAACAGACTCTTACGATTTGATTACGAATGTTATTTTTCAGCGAAAATTGATTGCGATCCCACTATAATATGAAGGGGCTGTAGCCCTCTCAATCACCTGCATTTTACAATAAATTTGATTAATGGTTTACTTTTGCATTTTGAGAGCAACATATATAGCCAGCGCCTGATTACGGCTTGTTTACCGATTACTTTTACCGATTATTTACCGATTTACCTATTCTTATTTATCAATTACCTTTCAAAATATTTGAACTGGAATTCTTTTTGGGCGAGTGCAAATGAGTAAGTTCTTTCCAACTTAAAGTATTGTAATGATATTTATATATATTTATTTTTTTTTCATCACACTGCCCTTGTGGGAGGGGCAAAACTTTGTATAAAGAATGGTAAATAAAAACTTTTTTTGTATTTTCATTGTATAATGGCTTTTTTAACATTTTATGGAAAAAATGAGAAAAGACTGCCCCCTAGATATTTAAAGACGTATAATCTCCCCTCCCTCTCTACATTTTCGTAAGTTAGCGCCACTGGCTGACCAGTGTCGACTAGTAAAACTTAATAAAAAAAATATGCTCATATTCATGAATTTAAATATATATTTTGAAGGTATATAAGCTCTAATAAATATACCCGTTTTGAATAAAAGGGAGGTTTATTTCAAAATATAATTTTATGGTTGGGAAATCCATTAACCTTACTTCATAATACGTAATTGACACAGAAATTAATTTGCTTTGTTTAGGTTAGTTGGAAATGATTAAGATTATTATAAAATATTAGATTTATTATTAAAAAATTATTAAAAATCATCTGAGTGTTACAATGAATATTAAAAAAAAACGAAATAACGAGCAAAACAAAAAATACTATAATAATACTGATTTACGGCTTTATTAAAATGGAGGCACACAGCTTCACTCCCGTTTTTTCATTTGCATAGTTATCTACTTGTACTCCAGCTGAGCTAGCTTTTTCTGTCTAACCTGGTATCTGAACAAAGCTTTTGAATTAGGGTCTCTCTGATGGCTTTTCTTTGGCCAGTTTTTAGACGAACTTCAGCATATTGAAGTTTCTATCTTTACTTTTTGCCAACTCTATGTCAACTTCGGTGAATAAACTCCATCTGCTTTTGAGGAGTTGATATAAATCTTTTACTTCTGAAATTATTTGTCGTCAAATTACCGAAGATGTTCATATTTTGTTTTTATCTGCTATATCCCTTTTATTTTTTCACAGGTGCAAATCTTGAATGTGTACGAAAATGTTTGTTGCAGAAACCACCGATTCAAAGAGTATGGGTAACTTGTAAGAGCGGAAACTGGCGCTACTGTTGACAAAAATACCATCAACGCTATCTAGCATTTGGTAACGCTTGGCATTTTTCCATCTTTGTAATCGTTTTTCTGTCAGGAATTGAGATTAGACACTAATTATTACACACTTTTAACAACTGCAGAAATTAAATTAATTATTCTTGTTATTACGCTGAAACAAATGTTAAGTGTCGCCAAATGCTAAATGATGTTGATGGTTTCTTGTCGACACTAGCGCCAGTTTCCACTATTTTAAGTGACCCATACTCTTTGCATTGGTCCTCAATGATAGTCATTTACTCCGAAATACATTGCTTGGCTTTTCCGCTTTCCCGTGCAACTTATATTGTCAAATAACACTTTTTGAGTTAATATTGACGAGCTATGGAAATTTTTCTTCTAACAAATGTATTCAGTTCGAGGAATTACAAACTTTTATAACAAATTTGTCCGTTTAAAATCAAACGTGCTCTCTGTAAAACAGGTTTTGAGTTAAAGACACCGTGCATGTCTCATTTTATCGTATACGTCGGTAAAATCCATAGATGTTGTTTTATTTATATTTGTTAGAGAAGATTTGGTGCCATTGCTCATTTATTTCCCGGGGGGGCATACAAGTGACAAGGTTCGATCCATTTAATTGCTTGAAAAGATAGCTCGTTCCATAAAAACCACGAAACCAAATTTATATTAATTTTTTTCTATTGTAAGTAGTAATAAACTTTTAGTCATATTTCATCATTGTGATAAACAGAGATATATATTTTTTTTACTCTTGAGTAATTCTATATAAAAGAAGAAGCTCTACCAGACAGGGGGCTTAAACCCTCTCCCTTGCCCTCTTGGAAGACTAAACATTTTAATGACATTATTTTGCCTTATTATGTAAAAATGGAGCACTTATTGGAAAAAGGTAATAAAAAGATAAAATGTAGAAAAATTAATTAGAAATATTCTTATGTTGTTGGCAAAACCGAAAAGTACGTTAATGGTAGATGCTTAATGGGTTCATTAGAATGCTGATTCATCATTCCTTCGCAGCGTATAAGCAAAAATAAAGAGAAAATCTAAGTGTTACTCCTGCCAGACGATGTTCAATAATTAAAGCAGCGATGTATTTTCGTTTTAGCCTTTCTTCATTTTTTAATTCGCGAAGCTCATTGTTTTGAAAACTGAACTATTCGTAAGCTTTAATATTCGTAAAGCTTTAATCGGCCATAAGACACCAATCATGTCGTTTGTTACCACTTTCTTAGATTTATTTTCTAGTGAATTATTTATAGATATATTTTATAGCTTTTGAAGGGAGAATAAAGAGGGCTTCTTTTTATTTCTTTTTTAGATTGAATTTAGATATCTGCCGAGACGAGAAATTACTATAAGTTTCCTCTCCGTTCAATAATTATGCTAAAAAAAAATGTAATTTATTTTAATTCTGGTAGGCGGGTCCAACGCCAGTGAAGGAAACAAGAGAACTATTACGCAATTATATAAATAAATGTTGTTGTTTTTCAGGGTACGAAATCATTTGTTGCGTTCTTTCTCCTAGTTGGAGTAGTTCCATTTCTACTCGGTTTGACTCTGGATCTTGTGTTGATCGTCCCACTTCGTATTCCTCTTCATCAAACCCCTATCTATTTTCTGACTCAAGATTGGTGTCTGGGTGTGCTTTATACAAAAATTATTTGTGCTGTCACCATGATGTCACCAGATTGGTGGTTGCGACATGCCTTGGAACAGGTAAGTAGTGAAAATAGGAAGAATTAATTAAACTTAAAAATTAACATATCACAAGATCATTAATCCCAAGACAAGGTTTTTGAACTTTGGACGAAAGAAAAAAATGGCCTCTTTTTTGGAATTGCCTGAATAGACTATGTTGCCATTATCTGAATTATGTCCCCAAATTGGGGGTAGTCCCAAAGTGTCCCCAACTATAATAAGATAAGTGCCTCCATTGTAAATCATTTAGATTTACAATGACATGCAGTCATTTTTTTCTGTGTTCATCAAACTAAATCTAAAAGTCATAAACTAAAAATGTCTAAATCTAACTAAAACTAGTCTTATTTTAACTACTTGTGTTTGCTTATGTGGAGTAGACCCAGTCCTTGTGCAACTTCTACCGATACAATTTCACTGTGTGATTTCCATTTTACTTGCAATCTGAAAACCAAGATACCTTAGATCAAATATCTGCTTAATCTTCATAACATAAAAATTAATTAAGCGGGATCAATTAATTATTAATAACCCTGTAAAAATCTTGTAATTAGTTTTACTCGTGTTCTCTGCTAAGCAACGAGGAGTATTAAAATCATACATGCTGTATATCACTTTATTTGTGTTTTGAAACAAGCTCAATCAGCTTTTCCAGCAACCTTTTAAGATTTATATCTCTCTGTTACCCCTAGGTTGAATCTGATATTTGAAACTTCTGAAATAGTGGCCAAAAATTAATACCCATTCACAATAAGCTTTTATTAATGCCGAGATTTAGCTGGTCCTAATTTGAGCCAGCCAGATCTTCATATGATTTTCGGATTGGCTGAAAAATACCCATTTGCTCAGATGAGTGCTGTATAAATTATTTTATTAGTAAAGTCTCATCCTTAATAGACTTTTATGTTATTTATACTGATGCTATTTGTAGTTGAAATAATGTGTGTTTGTAATATTGTTTTTAAGAGCGGTTTGGCTATCCGTAAAAAGGTAGAAGCTGAAATTTGCCAGGGAAGCTGGCTTTATCGTGTGCCTCATCCTGATTGTTTGGTGGTTTAAATAGGTTGAGGAGCGAGCAATCTGAAATATATATATATATATATATATATATATATATATATATATATATATATATATATATATATATATATATATATATATATCAAATATGTTGTAAGCTATTAAAACTTTGTAAAACTATTCTCTATGGTTTAAAAAAAAATTCTAGCCGAAACGGTACATTTCTTACTTACCAGTTGCCTGGCTAGCTGCCAAATGTAAGCTATACGAGTTTTCTAAAAAGAAAGAAGATGATTACAGAATACAGAGGTGTTCAACATAGTTGTAATAACAACATTGTGTAAATAAGCCCGTTTTATTCTTGTATTTTTCACTGGTATATATTGGTAAATTTTTTAGCATATATATCCTAGATCCCTTTTAGCATCTAGATTTGTTGAAATATTTTATTTTCTGTTACATATGATGTTATAAAATTTGTAACCTTAGCAAACCCTAAAAAGGTTAAACTGAAAATAGAGTTATTATATTTCCAATCAGAAATGTTCAAAATACATATGTACATCAATTTTATTTCCACCTTCTCTTTGTCTCTCTCTTTTTCTTTGACCCCTCCTTCTTTCTCGGTCTCTTCCCCTTACTCACGCCCCTTCCCCTTTTAAGGATTGCTCTGCATTAATTGTTGATCAGCCTTGTTCTTTTCAGATGTACCAGAACGGCCTAAGAAACCTGGATATAAATTTCGTCGTCTTCAAGCTTGCTGGACCGGCCATTTTTTGGTTAGGACTCACTCTTGCATGTCCTTATGTCATTGGCCACTCTATATTACCTTATTTTAGTAAGTAAATTTACGGTTGTCTAAAATCTAGCGGTGTAGTACACGTCACTGTTAACTTTTTTTTTAAGGAACCAGCTCACACGACTTGATCTCCACTCTCTGAGAAGAAAAGATTCGAGAAATTTTTTTCTCTTCAATAAAGTCTCTAGCTGCTTAGGTACTTGTTAATTAAACGAAACACTCAAGAATTCCACTTAGGTTAGCTCTCAGAAAACCAGTTTCATTGCCACAAAGACAAGTGAATGGTGATAAAATGTATTGGACTTGTATAATTTGGGCTATATATATGCACATTAGGTAGGTTAAGTTTAGACTATGTTAAGTTAGGGGCGCTTTCCAAATGCTTTACCGACACCCCCACCCTAATGTGCAAATATATTGCCCAAAATATGTTATTGTATAAACTAAAGGTTATATTTCATTAGGATTAGCCTAACTTCTCTTTTTGGATGTGTTTCGTTTAATTATTAGCTACCTCACTGTTTCCTCATATATATCCTCACTGTTATCCCTATAATTTGTATCTGATATTTCTGCAGTAACAATAGCGTCAGTTTAGGCTATAAATGTACAAGTTTAACTATAAATTAATATATTTAACTAGTTGAAATAATAACATAGTTAAAATGGTTAACTTTAAGTTTAGCTGTAAATAGTTAGTTAAGCTTTTAATATGGCTTATATAAATAGTTAGCTTATATAAAGTAGTTGGCTTATATATATAGCTTATATAAATAGTTAGTTTCTTTTGATTTACAGACGGGCTCTGCAAATGGAATCTTCATTTGAGTCAGTTACAATCAAAACGCCATGGTCATTTTAATGTTAAATAAGTTAACTTTTTCTAACATAGTTGCAAAGGGGTATAGGAATTAAGTTGTAAAATTTTCTTTAACCTATGACATTTCGACTTTTAAATAGGAAGTAGGTGTTGAAACTCATACACTCTCTTGATTTATTTTCATTTTTTGTCTTGTTATTTGCTAATTGTGTTTGTTATTCACATTTTGTGCTCTAGTTTTAACTTTGTTGCATATTGTGATTCATGGAAAATGACTTGGATGATTCCTTAATTAAAAAAAAAAAAAAAAAAAAAGTCTTAACAATTATACCGGCCATAAAATATTAATAAACCGTAAATATTATACCGGCCGTAAAATATGATCACGATTGCAGCGAAAGAGCCACGTAAAGAGTGAGTACGGCCCATAGTAACCAAAGAATAAAAAATGCATTTAAAAAAACTGGCTAGCGAGAAAATTTTTCATTTATAGCTGATTCAGGAATGGTAACTATTATCTTGATTAGTCTCTATTTTAAAATAGGTTCTTGAAAACGAATGTACGGGAATTTTTAAAAGTAGATTTTGACGCCTCATACATGGCTTCAAATCGGAACAAAAAGTGCACTATAGGAATTGCCATGGCCAAAAACCCTGTGCAGGAAACTTACAGCCCCCCAGCTTGAACACCAAGAAAAATTACTTTTTGTCCGTGCGTAGTACTGATGAATCCTCTTTTTACCTTTTATATTGAAAACAGGATTTATAAATTGAAAGCAGCAAAAACTAAGCATGATTCCTAACTATAACAGCTGCAAGTGATAGAAATTTAACATTAATTTTATAAACAAGCATAAATTTAAGCAACGACACCATACCGCGTTAATCAGCCGCCAGTCAAAAATTTTGCTGAATTTATTTATTTTTGTTGTAGCCATTTCTGTGACAACAAAAAAAAAAAAATATTATTCTCGTTCAAAAAAGGGAAAAAGGAGAAGTAGACTTACTCTTACGGCTTTGAACCAACTATGTGTTGTTTTCTTTCTCTGTTTTTTTTGTTTTTTTTTTTTTTTTTTTTTCAATGTTTGTGTTCGTTGCTATTACATTTAGGTCAAGGGATGTTTAGGTTGCTGAGTTTTTTTTTTTTTTTTTTTTTTTTTTTTTTTTTTTTTTTTTTTTTTTTTTTTTTTTTTTTTTTTTTTTTTTTTTTTTCTCAAGCTACAAACCCATTAGGACCATTTAGGGGGTGACGATGTAAGGTGTTGCCTTGCACAGTATAAATTTTGTACGTTTATGTTTGCTTCGTGTTGCACAGCATAAATGTTACAGAAGTGATAAAAGCTGGAGAATGTTTTTCAGATTTTTGGGCTCTAAATATCATGATAAGGACTTCGAAATTCAAGGGCGTAGAGGAGGCCAAATAAACAAGGATATGGCCTCTATAAACTTTTTCCTATTTTTCTTCTGACCACTTTGTTTTGAAGGGCTGGTCACTGAAACTTAGAAAGGGCTCGCTCGAAGGGAAAATGAAAGTTCTAGTGCCTTTTTTTAAGAAAAAAATTGATTGAAATTAGAGTAAGGTGAAATTTTTGTCAGAAAGTTTCATTTTTTTTGGTATACGAGAACAGTTTTCTCGGGTCTCCAAGATGCGGCTAAAGCAAGTTCGTTTTTAAAGTGGGAAAAACTCCGATACCTCTTAATATCTTGAGAATCAAATAAGATAAAGGAAATAGCTTCGACCGATCGATAAAGCTTGTTGTAGGGCTTAGCTTTAAACCCCACAGGTTTAGCTTTTATAAAGCCTGCTGTGAGGTTTTAGCCTGCTGTGGGGTTTAAACATAAGTAATGGAAAGTGTAACGATGTATTTTGAATCGTCAAAGCGAAATTGACATTGGAATTTTTCAGCTCTTTGATTTATTTCTGTCTGAGGTAGCTTAAATTGCTAGAGGAAAACTCAACGCTTTATTAGCTTGTCTTTTAATGTTACTTGGTTTTTCTTATTATCCTTATTTATTTTATTTTCTCTATTCTATCCTTTTTCTATACCTGTTAAAAAATATTTTTTTTTTTAGTTTTGAATGAGGATGTCCTTGGCCTGATTCATCGAAGAATGTACCCTTTCTGTTTTTCTGTGATTGCTATTGCCAATATTATGTATTGGCAGATAACACAGTTTAAGAGGCTGTATGAACACATCCGCAACGACAGGTAAAAATCTTTTTTTATGATTTTTTGGAAGTTTAATTGAAAATTCATTTTAAACTTTAGCTACTATGAATATAGCAAAGCATTAAATTAATTAGCCATGGATAAAAGAGCGACTAAAAAAATAATAAAAATAAAAATTAATTTTCCTGACCTGAAATTTCATACACAAGAATCAATCAGGTGGAAGTGAAGTTTTAATTTTTTTTTAATTGGTTTATGGCTTAAAATTTTACACAGGATATCCAATCATATTTTAAAAAAGCGGGGCAGTTTGTCTCCAGGTTTTTCTTAAGGAAGGATTATTTTAGTAAAATACGTCACAGATGTGAAACAATGAAATTAAAGCTTTTTGCACGCAATTACAGGGGAGTAATAATCTTTGGCATGACTGACGACCCAATGGTTTCATTCGACTACTCAAGTGTGCATGAATTTTAGAAATGATGTTACTATTTTTAGAGGGTGGCTCTTTGGACCAATCCAACAACAGAAAAATCCCCGTCCCTAATGTACAGTTTACCACAGAAGATATAGTCTTCAAAAGTTTTCTGTAAAGTCTAAATCACGAAAAGATCTGTGATGCCCAGAAGTTTAATTGGTCATTCCTTATGTGCATTTTTATGCCACAGCAGTATATTATTTGTTTTTGAAAGTTTAAGTAGAACAAAAATGTCGTATTAAAAATAAATCCTCCCCCAAACCATGCATAGCAATCCCGGTCGAAGGCAAAGAAAATCTCCAAACCAGCGCTACGCAGACTATTGATCCGTATTGGAATAAGTTTTTGTTTCTAAGGGAGAACATGGTATCAAAAGGGAAGATGAAACTCACGACTATGCAGAGGATTTAAATTTTCTTGATAAAATTGTTGGCAAAAATGAAAGAATTTTTGAGGTTTCGGGAGCTTAGGGTTCAGTTGTAGGTTTGAAAATTGAGGTTAAGAAGACCAATTCGCTTCGACAAGGAATAAACGAGGGTGACGTGAAAATATTCAGTAACGAGAGAACTGATAACGAGAAAACTATTGGATAACCGATAATCGGATAACGAGATTCACTTACATCAGTGTTATTATTAGTAAACATGGTGTATGCGGTGAAGATGTAAAAATAAGATTGCCCATGGAGTAGAGCTTATTTTCGCAGTTGATGAAAGTTTGAACTAAATAGGAAGATCTGCAAACTAAGATTAGAATATTTGAACCCAGAGCAATGGCAGCGGTCAAGTATGGCTCTGAAGCCTGTGCGCTTTGGAAGGCCGAAGCAGATTTGTTGAAATTGGCTCTCCGAAAAAGGGAGATACAAAGGACTTTACCTTCATTAACGATAGTTCTTTGGTATCTTTTTTGGACTGCCTTTATTTTGTCTGATATTTTCCTAGAAAGAATGGAATGTACAGTCGTGGCATCTGATAAATAATCATATCTGTCTATGCATTGCTATGAATGGATTTGTATTATACTTTTGTTCAATCAAACTTGTCCTTGCGTCTAGAGATGAGGCTACCAAAATTTGGCAAAAAATAACTTGTCCTTCCTCATTTTTGGTTGCCAAATAATGAGAAATACTTCTTTTTTTTTTTTTTTTTTTTTTTTTTTTTTTTTTTTTTTTTTTTTTTTTTTTTTTTTTTTTTTTTTTTTCGAGTATCCCTGTGAATTTAGGGTCTGAGTATTGATGGTTGTATATTTGAGAGAAAATGTATATTTTGATTCTTTCTCGATGGTTGGGTTTTCCTTGAATGTTACGGTTGTTTACAAAAAAGCTGGATAAGTCGCCAAATGAAAGTTGAATTTTCCAATTCTATTAATTGGATAAAAAAGAAACAAAAAATCAGTTAAATCTGCAACAAAAATGCTGCCACGAGTGAAAAGCTAGAGTTGATTGGTACTTTAAAAGGATTGGGTATTGATATATAGTGACAAATGATCGAGAGCAATTTTTTTTTCTGTGGTTGGGTTACTGTGACATTGACAATCTTAAGAAATGTCAATTTTTCTAATCCTAAATCCGTAAAACTTCCATATGCGTACCTACTTTTTACAGTAGATCTAAAAGTTGGATTCGTACAATTTATAAATCGTTGGGTATCAAAACATGGAACCCATCACGGTAGGGGGGGAGGGGGGCTGGGAAAGAGGAACACATTTAAAATATATAAAAAGTGGTGAATAATAAATATCCCCATTGAATTCTTGGTAAAAAAAAAATATCCTGATAGTACTAAAATCTGGGCCTTAATCCCGTGAAGCAATTTAGGAACATGCAGACAACATTAATGTTTCTGAACTTAGTATTCTCGGATTTGAAGGAATTTCTAAGGTCAGGATAATTAGAATTGTTATTACATTTCATAACAAGAATAATCCAATACGCCATATACGTAGCATATAATATTCATGCCATATTGGTTTTTGATTTTGGTAATATTTTGCTTGGGGTTTCCCGTTTAGGAAAATTCTTAGCCGCAAAAAAAAATAAAATGGAGCGAATTTGTATGTATGGGCTTGTCTGATTTAGTGATAAGCGTCATTCATTGTTGAGAAATAACCCAAGTAAGCCGAACGGTGCTAATAATAATGAAGTAAAATACCTTTCTAGTTTATTATATATCTTCATTTATAATTTATAATTAAATTATATTGGGATTCATTGGGATTACAATTACTATTTTTACAAGTTGCCAATTTTTTTATAAATAAGGTTCGTTATTGGGAAAAGGGGAAATGTTTGATCTCAATTCTCTAAAAAGTCTAAGAATATTTAGGTAAGACTCCGAGAAAATGTGGAGGGGGTTAAAAACAAAACCAAAACACACTATATGCAGGATGGTTGTCAAAAAGGCGCAACAGTGACATCTAAGGAACCACTAAGGATATTAAGTTGAAACTTTCGAGGCATGTCGAGGGAAATGTTGAAGAGGTATCGGAAAGCCGCTAGCAGTCCACAGTTGTTAGTTGTTCCATTATATTTTATATATCAAAGTATTATTCATTATAAATTACTCTCCAGGAGACAGTAATAGTAATCCAATTAGTAATAGTAATTATAATTAAATTATAAGTATTAAAGTAATAAAGCCAGGTAAAGCAATGTCTGGACACAGGTTCGGACTGTTTATTGATTCAGAAGTAAAGCGGTGGTGTCAATTAAGTGCGGTAGGAGTCCTCTGTCCCTCCCAGTTCCAAAAATTACTAGTATTCTCATTGGAAAATGCATTTTTGGGGTTTTCACTAGAAAAAATAGAAAGAGAAAACTAATGTGCCCCCCCTCCTTTAGTTGTTGAAAAATACATTATTTTGTTTTTCTCCCCCTAAATCTTCGGTAATTGGTGGTACAAAAAGAGAAGAATTCGTGGTCTTTTCCAATCGTCTGCAAAAGTGAGAGCTATAAAGAAGGAGTGAACATGGTGTCTTCTAACTGTCTTACATATGAATTAAGGGGGCCTGGCGTGTTTCTTCGTAAAAATTTTGTTCCTTTCGGGGGGGATACGCCTAGCAGTCAATTAAGAAAGGCGAAAACTGCTTTGCGCAATTTGTGTATCCTGTTTCTAATGTATTGATACTGTTTGTATACACAAACAGAAAAACTTATATTTCCTAAGATTGTCAGTGTCACAGTAACACAACCACAGAAAAAAAATTGCTCCGATCATTGTCACTAGACATCAACACCCAATCCTTTTTAAGTACCTATTAACTCTAGCTTTTCACTTGTGGCAGTGAATGTTATGATTCGTAACCAAAACTAGAATGAATCAAATATTTGCTTATGAGGGCTTACCAAACTATTGGGCATATAAAATTTGACATAGCAACATCAAGTACAGTTATTTAGCTACAAAAATTAATGTTTAACCGATTTTTTATGATTTAGAAGTCTCACTAAAAGAATGTTTCTATGAATAATGTCAAGAAATTTCCCCAAGATGAAAACTGGGTTCTTATATGAGTTAAATATTGCTTACGCAGTCGAGTTTCACCTCCACCAGTTTTTACCCGTTTTTATGCTTCTACCCGTTGTTACATTTACCTGTTATTGCTATTTTGAATTTTTAAGCCTTTATAAAGAATATATGCTACAACATGTTTGCCAGAAAGACATGTCAAATAAAACTAGACACTTCTACCCTTTGTTATATATTTAATTTTTGTTGCTATGTCAAATTTTTAGTCTTTGAAAAGAACATATGCCAGAAAGATATGCCCAATAGTTTGGCATGCCCTCATGAGCAAATATTCAATTCATTCTAGTTTTGGTTAAGAATCGCAACATTAGTTTCTCCAGCTGGAAAGAGTGAGTCTAAAATAAATAAGTTTTTATTTACCACCAGCTAAAAATGTACTGTTGCTACTTTTTAAAAATATATATTTAAAATACCTATCTAAAATAAGATGCCTACCTTCTTTTGATAGGGATATTTAACGAAGAAGTTTGGTCGATATTGCTCGACAGAATTGGCGCTCTTTCTGAACTTAGCTTTACAAATCTTTTTATTGTCTTGTTGAATTTTTAGTGTAATAAATAACCAATTCATTGTTTATTTAGGTATCTTGTTGGACGACGCTTAGTAAATTACCATCGTCCTGAAAGAAAGAGATCGTCCTCCATAGTAGTGGCATTTTAATCTAAAGTCGATTTTAATTCTTCCAGTGGATTCTTATATATCATATAGCCCAAGCGGACTGTAGAAGGGTTGTTGAAAAGACAAATCTAAAGATATATTTGGGATTTTATAATTCCCCTCTATAGTTATGTGAATATTTTTATTTTATTTTTTTCTGTCGTAATAAAAGATGTAAATATCGCCATCTATTTGGCAGTATAACACGAATATACACGTTGGATATATTTTTGATGCTATCTTTTCATGTCTAAAGCAGAGATTGTTCAACAGGCATACCTTAGGACCTTTGAAAAGATTACGTACAACATCTTACCTGGTAGAATATCAGATAAAAGGCCAGATAGACTCCGGGGTTTTTCAAACAGGAAATGGCCATAAAACAACTCACCATGAGTACGTCAGTTTCTTCATAGGCTAACGCTCTTTTTTGTTTTCTTTTTTTTATGCCAACTTAGCTCAGGTTAAAAGGTTGTCTCAAAACATAGGGAGGTTTTCTAAAATAAGATTTGTAGAGAATTAATTACTGTACTAAATACTAATAATATACATAGTTACTATAATTAGTAACCATGCCATATTACATTAGTTATTGTAGGTTTTCAGCTTTTCTAATCTCGTTGAATATACAACTTCATAGTTTACCTTCAAGTCATCAAAAGTCATCTTATAGATCGAAAAGCTAAAAAACTTAAGAATGGGATGGTTCCTGGTAGAGTCCGCATTTCAGCTGAATTGACCAAGTTTAGCCTGCGTCGAACCCTGGACTTCCGGCTATCCTTCTTCTCGCTCCTCTGGCAGACCGCAAAGTTCCCCAAAGACTGGAGAACGGGAACCTTTGTCAAACTCTTCAAGAAAGGAGACGCGAAAGAATATGGCAACTATAGAGGAATCAATCTTCTCTCGATCCCTGCGAAACTCTTCACGATGATAATATTAGGAAGACTCCAAGCTGTCTTTGATCCTCACTTACGTGAAGAACAGCATGGATTTCGACCAAAACGATCTTGTGCCGACCTTATTTTTACTATGCGAACCATGCTGGAAGAATATAACGGATGGAGACAGAGCTTGTATATACTCTTCGTGGACTTTGAAAAGGTGCTTGATTCAGTAGATCGAATGTGTACGCTTAAAACCTTAAAGATGTCCTACTTCTGTTTCTCCCTTCAAAATAGTCATATTCTCATATATGTTTGTTGGATAAATTGTACTATTTCAGCTGCAAACTTGGAATTTCACATATAAAATTTTGAAGCAAGTATAGTTAGTCTTAAACTACTTGCAATAATGTTCAAATTAAGAAATTTCTAGTAACAGGTGCTTCATAAGTTACTCTGTGCCTTGAAGACTTCTAAAACTTGGAATTTCACATATAAAATTTTGAAGCAAGTAGAGTTCTCTTCGAGTTTGTAGTTGGAGAGACCGTTTCAGCAACGACAAGATCTGTACCCGCACAGGCCAGCCAGATATCGCAACCGTCGTACGACAACATCGATACCTTGGACACATCCTCAGCATGCCAGATCGCAGACTTCCAAAAATGCTCCTCTACTTGCAATCGGAAGGCATCCGTCGCCGAGGAAGGCCAAAGAACAAGCTCCGTAGGACGTATGAACGTGACAAAAGAGCCCTCCAGACGACTCTCATTCCATAGTGGGAAAACATATACGCAGCGACTCACAGGAGGGAAGATTGGAGGCTACTCACCAACGCTTTTGTCTCTGGAGGAACTAAGGTCTAAGGTAGGGTATTCACTCCATTTTAATTTTTATAAAGATTGATCTAAAGTTACCGGACGCATTGGCACTAAACTGGAAAAACAAGCTATATATAAAAAATAGAAGGAAGCACCCGATCGTGTGACGGCAAAAATCAAATTAATTTCTTCATACTGTTTAAGGATTCAACCCACCTGACTGACCTTAATTCAAACAGTAGGCTGTATGACAAATGTGGTTCAATCCCACTTTCTAGGGCTATAATGAAAGGAGGGTTGAGATGGATAGGGCACGATTCTGCAAATAAAGGATGACAGGTTGTCTAGGATTGTCCTTTTCAGCCAATCTTCTAGGGCTAAAAGGAAATCAGGTCGTCGGTGGTTGGGCTGGTAGGATGTCATAAAGAAAGATTTAAAGGAAATGAGAATTTTCTGGTAGGTTATGAAAGAGGGCATCTTTAAATAGATGGGACGGAGGAGGATCGTGTGTAGCTGCGTTGGCCTAAGGCGGGTTGTTGCTGCGGTGAGTTGTTAATAGTAATATTATCCCTAATATAAACAAAATTCTGAGAATTAATTTAACCCTTCACATAAGCAATGCAAGTGGTGAAAGTTCATTTTCAGTTATGGTCTGCATATTTTTAAAAAAATCTACATTAGATCAGCAAGATCAAATGGTTTATCACTACTTTATATAGAAAAAGAGCTATTAAATAGCCCTATGAATTGCGGCAAACTGATTGACGAGCTTACATAATTAAGAGTTAGAAAAAAGGCAAAATAACTGATCAATTTGGGTGTATTTTTTAAGTATTATTGTTTATTCAAATTAATTGCGTTTATGTTTGTTTGTTTTAATAAATCATGTTTATTTTTTTACATGTATATTATTTTTGTTTTAATAAATCATGTTTATTTTTACATTACATTATTTTTCTTTTTTCTTGTAATCTGATAATTTAGTAGAGTTACATAGTACACGGTTTCTCTTTTATGTTCCCTTTTTTTCGAACATGGGAAATTAAACAAGGCTTCCCATTTTACCATAATAGTACTTCACCATTTTAATATAATTGAATGCTTTAAATTTTAGCAGCAAACGCAAGCTTTTGTAAATGTCATTTAATGCTCAATTCTATTTTTAGACACTTTCAGCAATAGTTTAAGAATTTTACTTATGTTGGAAAATATTATAATTCGATCTATCTCAGTTAGCGTTCTTGATAGGTCTTGTGTAACCTCCAAAGTAAAGATTTTTTTCTGTTTCAGTGTTAATCGCTATGAAACTGAGCTAAGAAATTAAAAAAAGTTTTCATTGACGTTTGATTTTTGAAGGCTACTGACTGAAGCTTAGTCATTTTTAATACCGAATTGCAGTCACATTAATGGATGCTAGGTAGCTTAAGATAATTTTCAAGTTTTAAAACACAGTAGATTGGGCTTCTTCTAATGTAAATTTCAAAAGTTTTCGAGAATCGGCAGAAATCTCTATTATGAGTAATGTTTTCGCTCATTTAGTGATTTTATTCAAAATTTTAGGATTTCACCACTTACGTCTTGGCCCCATTCGCAACAAGTTCAAAAAACATACTATCAAGGTAGAATTTTATTGTAATTAGGACTTAGCTGTGTAGCAATTATTATATCCCATGTAGCCTACTTATTATTAAATGTCCCTCATGAAAGCCCCTTGGTTTTGCCTAACCTCTCAGCTACAGACATAGGCTAAGTATTGGTTTAAAATCATTAGTATGCATACACTACTTCCCCAATTGTCCTAATCTTTGTCATTATACAGCCTATATAGGCTTACATATAGTTGGGACTAGACTAGTTGGAATTAGTTGACTTAAATCTCAGAAATTTCTGGTTTTCAGGAGGCTAGCCTAGTTGAATTTAGACAAAATGGTAGGCCTTGGCTAAGTTATCTCTGGTAAAATTTTATTTGAGTGACTTCTTGCTATCTCAGAAAGGGGTTAGGTTAGGAAAATGAAACTTTCAGGGATGGGTCTACAGGTTAAACTATGTCCCAGGAAGGTATTTTGAAGTACCTATCTCCACTCCTTCTCCCTCTAGAGGGCTCTAACCTTTGATGACCTTCAAAATAGATCTTTTGCTTGAATGAAGTACAAAAAAAAATTGTTTTCAGCTTCACAACTTTGCTCAATCCCAATTTATAAAGTTTTAAAGATAGGCTATGCAAATAGGCTACATTTCCTAAATTTTGAAAGAAAAAAAAACATTGATATGGCTCAGAATTCTACTCAAATAACAGGAATTGCATTTTCAGAACTAAAGGCAGAGAAAAGCAACCGGTAATTGAAAATTAAGGTTAAATGTTGTTTTGTCAAAATTTCAATAGATATAGAACCTGTCATGTAGGTGAATTTCAGGGCTCTCAAGAGAGAGAAGGAGTGGAGATGGGTACTTCAAAATAACTTCCTGTGTATACTTTAGCCTGTAGACCCGTCCCTGAAAGTTTTATTTTTCTAACCTAACCCCTTTCTGAGATAGCAAGAAGTCACTCAACTAGAATTTTACTGTTATTTCTTTTTCATTAAGTTTAGCTAGAAAGAAAATGAATACACCCCTTTGATGTCTTTTTTATGCCCTTTCCAAATATAGCCTAATACTCAATTCCAGGGGAAATTCCATTTTGAGTCCTTAACAGGGTTGCAAAAATCTATATTTGCCAACTAGTTGACAAGAAATGTTGCCCCAGCAAAACTTTATTTTCCAACTAGTTTACTAATATTTTACCCCAAGCAACACTTAATTTTGCCAAGTAGCTAGAAACAAACATTGCCCCAGAAGACAATTCGTTTTCAAACTAGGCCTAGTTGACTTCTCCTCAACAACACTTAATTTTGCCAACTAGCTAGAAACAAATATTTTCCCAGAAAACAATGTATTTTCAAACTAGTTGATTAGTAACTTCTCCCCAACCACCCTTGATTTTGCCAACTACCTAGAATCAAACATTACCCCAGAAGACAATTCATTTTCGAACTAGTTGACTAGCATCTTCTCCCCAGCAATATTTTCTTTTTCCAACTAGTCAAAAACAAACTTACCCTATAAACACTTTTGTTAGCCATCTAGTTGGCAAATAACTTTTCAGAATAATTTCTTAACCAACATCATGAAGAGAAAACAGAAGATGTACCATTCCCAGTCCATTGGTCTGACAAAAATTGGCAGTATACACTTTTAGTAAAAGCACTACAGCCAAGGTAAATCAAACCAACTGAATTCAGGAGTAAATAGTCTAGAAGCCATGAAACTGAAAGTCTTCTCCTTCTATAAGTGGGCTTTACAATCTTAAGCAACACTCTACAAGATAGTCTTACCCCAGGTTCACAGAAATGTAATTTTGTGCAAAAATGTGTATTTTTGTGCAACCCACCAAGTTCCATCTCTTGTCCAATGTCCATTTCTGTGTGATGATGTCTCAACACATGCATTGAAATATTTCAACTCATCCATTTAAGTGCTTAGAGGTGGTGAATGGCATTTCAATGGATGTACTGGACTGGATTGGTATGAACAATTTTGCATTTTGGCTGCATCCATTCTGCATGAGCTGATCCACATGAGAAAAAATGGATCTGTATGAACCAGGGTTTAGCTCAAGCACAATATTTTAGCTATCAAATTAACCAGGATATAGATAAATGAAGGGTCCTTGTAGAGTTCCTATGTCTCAAGTTGATTTAGCTCTTTATTAAGACCCAAGCACCTGTAAATATAACAACATAAGCACATAACAAAAACAACACTAAGCTGATAAGCAAGCAATCTCAGCAGGATGCTACAATAATATAAGCACATAATAAAGCAACATGTAGCTACAAGGATGCTACAATAATATAAGCACATAATAAAGCAACTAATAAGCAAGCATGCCCAGCAGGATGCTACATCTTCCTTCTTCTGAGCGTGCTATTGTCTCTATAAGTTTAACCTGGTGGGTTTGATTATTGTTCTACCCGATCTTGTTTGCGTCACTCCGCCTCTGTCCAGGACTGGTTTTGTTTGTTGCTGTGTTACAGCGCTAGTAGGGACATTGACAATATTTCCATTGTGTTCAGGGGGGGGGGGGCTGCCAGGCTGGGTGAGGCTGGACACTCAACCGGGCTGACTTTGGGTACCAACTCAGACGGTTGGGTAAATTCTACATTTTGGTAGTCTTGTTTTGAGTGGATTGCTTTGTCTGAATTCCTATGGGAGAGTCTGACCCTGTTGCGTTGGAGCGTTGATCCGTTGTCAGTAGCAATTGTGTAGGATCGCGGCTGCGGGCACACTTCAACAATGGTTCCTCTCTTCCAAGGACTGCTGGGTGTCATTTGGACACTCACTCTTGACCCTACCTGAATTTTGGGTAAGGATTTAGCAGTCCTGTCGTAGTACTCCTTCTGTCGCACTCTTGATTTCTCTCTGTGTTTCTGAAAGCTTGCTTTGGACACAATGTTCTTCTCTAGGTGCTTCTGCGTGACAGGGAGGACTGATTGCAGCTGTTGGCTCATGAGCAGCTGGGCTGGTGCTGCCATACCGTCTACGGGAGTGTTCCGGTATTCTAGGATACTGATGTATGGGTCCTGTCCACTGATCTTGGACTTGTTCAAGATTCTCTTACAGGTTTGCATGCATTTCTCGACGAGCCCATTTGCTGTGGGGTGATAAGGGCTAGACGTTTGATGTTCAATGCCCCAGTTTTCTGGGAATAGCCTGAATTCGCTGGAACTGAACTGTGGCCTGTTATCAGAAGTGAGAATTGCTGGTATTCCATGGCGAGCAAAGTGTCCTTTGAGTTTTGTGACCACATGAGAAGTGGTGGTGGAGGTTAGGTTGTCCACCTCCAAATAGCGGCTTTAATAGTCGACTGTTATTGCATACTGCTTCCCATTCCATTCAAACAAATCACATCCCACATGCTGCCATGGTAGTGATGGGATCGGCGTGGGAATCATTGGCTCTTTTTGATTGTTTGACATTGTGTGAGTGCTGGCATCACATCTTTGGATAAACTGTTCAATGTCTTTTCTGATACCTGGCCAGTAAATGATCATTCGGGCTCTTTGCTTGGTTTTTTCAGTGCCCAAATGAGCGGAATGTAGTCCCATTAAGACGTTGTCTCGTAGACTGGTAGGAATGACAATTCTTGAACCTTTGAAGATCAGGTCATCATGCGTTGAGAGATCTTGGCGAATACTCCAGTATTGGACTATGGTGTTTGGGCATTGTCTCTTGTTGTCAGGCCATCCCTCCAAGATGACCCTCTTCAGTGCTTGGAGTTCGTGATCTGTTAAGGTCTCCTGTTTGATCTCCTCCAGTCTGCTGCCCGTGGCGGGTATGGATTTTACAAATGAATGTACAAAGATTTCGATCTCTTTGTGTAATTCTTCGTCAATGTCAGGAAGATGTAGTCTTGAGAGTGCATCTGCAACAGGGATTTCTGTACCGGCTCGGTACTTGAAAGTCAAGTCATACGGCTGTATGTACATCATCAGGCGTTGAATCCTTGGTGGTGCTGTATGGAGGGGTTTGATTAGTATAGATTCAAGTGGTCGATGATCCGTGATGACTTGTACTTTCCTTCCGTATAGATAATGGTGGTAATGCCGGCAACCATAGACTATGGCAAAGAGTTCCTTTTCTAGCTGTGAGTAGTTCTGTTCGGATTTACTCAGTGATCTTGATGCGTAAGCAAAGATTTTGCCATTCGCGGATATTTGTGCCCCAAGTCCATGTTTTGAGGCATCAACTTCGAGCTCAAGGGTTGGGCTGGAGCTGTCAAAGAAAGCCAGGTTGGTTACTATGGACTCTTTGAGCTGGTTGAGACATGTAGTGTGGAGCTCTTTCCATTCAAACTCGTTAGCTTTAATCAGATCCCTTAATGGTTGGTTCTGTGTTGCCAGGTTTGGGATGTACCTTGAGAGAAAGTTTAGCATTCCGAGGAGAGTCTGGAGTTCCTCCTTCGATTTTGGAGTAGGCATCTTGTTGATGGCACGGAGTTTCTCGGGGTCTGGTTTGATGCCAGCATTGCTGATGATGTGGCCGAAGTAGCAGACTGACTGGACTGCAATCTGGCACTTTGATCTATTAAATTTTACCCCCTTCTGTCTTGCTCTTTCGAGCACTTCCGCAAGTCTTCTGTTGTGCTCTTCTCGTGTGGCTCCATAGATAAGTAGGTCATCGACAAGTATTTTAAGACCTTTCAGACCTTGAAATATCTCTTCCATCTTCCGCTGGAACTCATCCTGGGCAGATATCAGCCCAAAGGGATATCTCCTCCAACGGTATCTGCCATAAATTGTATTAAAGGTCGTGAGGTCTGAAGCTGATTTCGAGAGCACAAGCGACCAGTACCCTGAGGTGGCATCAAGCTTTGAGAAATATTTCGCACCGCTCAAATCAGAAATGGCATCTTCAAAAGTTGGGATTGGGTAATGAGGGCGCTTGATGGCTTTGTTCAGGTCTACTGGATCAATACAAAGTCTCACACCGCCATCCTTCTTTTCAACTAGCACCATCGAGTTGACCCATTCCGTAGGCTCATCCACCTTTTCTATTATCCTCAAGCTTTCCAATCTGTTCAGCTCTTGTTTCAATTTCTCATGCATTGCAATAGGCACTTTTCTGGCAGGATATGCTGTCAGCACAGCTCCTTCCTTGAGGTGAATCTCGCACTTGCCTTGTATTTTCCCAATGCCAGAGAACAGCTCTTTGTACTGTTCAAGGAGTGGCTCCAAATCTGGCGTTGATTTGCTGTCATCTAAGGCATCTATATTCAGGACAAGTTTCACCAGGTTCATGTTTTTGCTAGACTTGAATCCAAGGATAGGAACAGAATTTCCTCCAGCTATGAAAAACCTATGTTTCTGTTCAGGAGCTCCATTATAGCTGCATGACAGGAGGCAGGTTCTGGCTGTTGGGATCGTTGAGCCACAGTAACTGGTGAGTTTTTGCTTTGTTGGTTGTATGAGTGGTTTTGGAGCAAGGAGATCAAAGTAGTGTTTTGGTATGATGTTTGCCTGAGCACCAGTATCAATTTTGAAGCTTACAGTAGTCTGATTGTTGATCTTCAGTGGAACAAACGCCTCATCCTTACTCCCATCTTGCTGTACAGCATATAGCCGTATTTCATCTTCTTCAGCAGTTTCTGCTATTCGGCTCTGTTCGTCATTTTCGATAGCATTCACGACTTTGCTGCGGCATACTTTTGCAAAGTGGTTTAATTTTCTGCACTTTGAGCATGTTTTCCCTTTGGCAGGACAGCTGTGTCCAGGGCCATAGATTCCTCCACAGAAGTAGCACTCTGTGCCTTTTGTTCTTGATCTTGCGTCTGCTGGTTTTGGTTGTTTCCGGTATACTACATCCACTTCCTGTTTGATTGGGGGATGGTGGGAATTGTTGTCAAATGATTTCAGCTGTGCTTGGGTCGTCTCATAGTTCCTACAAACTTCTACTGCTCTTTCAAGTGTTAGGCTGTTGCTGTCAGCTAGAAGTTTCTCTCGTATTCTTGAATTTCTGATTCCACAGACGATTTTGTATCTGTTCATCTCTTTTGGATCATGGTATTCGCATGGCTTGACTAGCAACTTCAGCTCTGTGATGTATTTCTCAAGTTTCTCTCCATCACGCTGGTCACGTTTCTGGAAGATATATCTGGCAAATACTTTGTTCTTCTTTGGAGCAGCATACTCACGAAATTTCAGAAGGTAAGGCTCGATTTTATTTGAATCCTCTGCTTCAATGTCAAAAGTTTTAAAGATGTCTCTTCCTTTTTCGCCAATCCATATAAGTAGATAGGCACACTGAATCTTCTCCAATTTACCAGAGAGAGGGCCTAGAAACATAAGTCTTGCATGTTCTTCAAACTTTGACCATTCTTCATCAAGATTTTCAGATTCCCAGTTGATTGCTGGAGGGGCAACTCCATCCATCTTTGCTGTTCAAAATCCCACTTCTGACACCATGTAGAGTTCATATGTCTCAAGTTGATTTAGCTCTTTATTAAGACCCAAGCACCTGTAAATATAACAACATAAGCACATAACAAAAACGACACTAAGCTGATAAGCAAGCAATCTCAGCAGGATGCTACAATAATATAAGCACATAATAAAGCAACACTAAACTAATAAGCAAGCATGTCCAGCAGGATGCTACAGTCCTTCTATTTTCCTTGCATTTGACAGCAAGAACTATTTTGTGGCTAGCCTCAAATTGCAAATTTTTCAGCAACTTTTACTTGCTTAATTTGTAAAGTGTCTAGTGTTAATTTAAAGCTGAAATTTTGGAAGGGTAACTAACTCCCCGGAAGTTATGATGTTGGTAGACTCCAGGGTGAAAATTTGAGAGAAACTTTCCAGGAACAGTTGAATACTAAACTTGAGAGTTTAAAATTTGACAATGTAGAAGATGGATGGAATAATTAAAAAAAAACAATTTGTGAAGTTGCTGGTGGTGTCATAGGGAAGAAAGTTAAGACTACAGCTAGGATTATTAATGAAAAAGCTTTATGTTTAATACAGAGTAGAATCGTTTGTACAAGAATTATCTGAGTGATAGATCATATGAAAACAAAAGGAATGTTAAGAAAATAGAGTAAGCATTAAAATGTGAACTAAGGAGGTGTGAAGTGGAGACCATGGATAATTGCCAAGGATCTGGAAGATACATCTAGAGGGCATAATAGTAAAATATTATGCTGGTATGTTAATAAATTGCAAGGGAGTAGTCAACCCAGACTTGTCCCAGTGAAAGATAGGAATGGGGCCACAGTTAGTGATAAGGAAAGAGTTAAAGAGAGTTGGGTGGAATATTTTGAGAATGTGTAAAACCAAGATACAGTTGCAAGAAAAGATATAGAGGAAAATGAAAAAGTTTGTGATACCTTGGATATGAAGGAAGATCTGTTTTGTGAGGAAGAATTAGCAACAGTACTAAAACAATTCAAAAATAATAAGGTTCTAGGTGCTGATAGTGTGGTAAATGAGTTTCTTAAATATGGTGGGTCTGAGGCTAGAAATAAGCTACTGAAGATTACAAATACAATTTTGGAAAAAGGGGAAGTACCTCATGAATTTAGGAAAACCTTAATTAAACCACTGTATATGAAAGGTGATAAGAGTGAGTGTTGTAATTATCAAGGCATTAGTCTGATCTCTGTAGGTAGAAAATTTCTTAGCAATATGACACTTTTTAGACTGAGAGATGCTATAGACAAAGTTTTAGGAGAAGAACAGTGCAGTTTTAAAAAAGGAAGAGGATGTAATGACCAAATTTTGACTCTTAGGTTAATAATTGAGAAGTCCCTTAGTTGTCACACACCTTTGGTCCTCAGTTTTATAGATTATGAGCAAGTGTTCGATTCTGTTGATAAAAGAGTTTTAGAAATTGTTTTATCCTTATATGGTATACCATACAGATACATTAAAGTGATTATTGCTTTGGACAAGAATGATGCTGCTGTAGTTAAGGTAGGAAATAAGGTTAGCAGCCAGTTGTTTTTCTTTATGAAATCAGGAGTTAAGCAGGGTTGTGATCTGTTCCTTTTTATATGGATTATTTTGAGGGACTTTGAATGAATGACTGAATGAACTTTATTACCCGTAAAGTATAAAAAACACAAAGTACGCAGTATTTTGAATAAATAAACAAAAACAAATACGATAAACAGCGAAGAAATACAAAATTGAAACTAACAAAAGACAATATGGATTAATCAACCAGTATCAATATGGAAAAAAGGCTGCAGAGGGTCATAAACGTGAATAAAGTTGACAGTCTTTTTACATAAATCATCACTGGAAGACCGAATCCGAGAAGGCACATCTACTAAACCAAATCGAGCAATTATTTTTTTGTTTCGGTGCCATATAGGAAGCGGGAAGAGGAATTTGCAATATCTGAAATTAGCCGTACGTAGAGTATGTCGATCTTTCTTACGAAACAGATGAGCCAGGCCTGATAAAAACAAAAGCACAGGGGCGCAATAAGCGTTATAAATCATGCACAAACCGTTGCGGTTATAACGGCTTTTGTTTGGGGATATTTTTCCGTAAGCGACGCGTAGGTTTTTCACGGCTTGATTCACTAGGGATGAACAGGTAGCGGAAAGTGTTGGGCCGAAACACAGACCAAGCCAACTAACTAAAGAAGAACATGGTAGAACTGCAGTCCCAGTAACGAATGGAGCGACCGCATAAGGGCTATTAAAACAAATAAACTCGCATTTAGACGCATTAACTGACAGTCCAATCTTAGATAGTTCATTGGTTAATATAGTAAAATTAGAAAGCAATCCACGGCGAGTCCGGGCAACAAGAAGAACGTCATCTGCATATGCAATAGAAGACAAACCAGTATTACCGTAAAAAACAGAACTTCTAAGGGGACGCAGGCACGATGCAAGCACGCATTTAAATATACTAGGAGACAATACGGCACCTTGCCGAACTCCCTTATTAATTTTTACCGGGTCAGATATTTGGCCATTCCAGGTAACTTGAATTTTAGACTTTGAATACCAAGAAGACAATAAACTTAGTACGGAAGGATTAACACCTGAAGACGCAAGGGAAAATAGAGCCTGAGAGTGCACAATATTGTCGAAAGCTCAAGAAATATCAACAGTAAGACAGTATAAAGACATTTTAGCTTTTACGGCATCTTTCATGAGTCGGCTTAAAACATGATGTGCATGGGATCAACCGAAACTTTTCCGAAAACCAAATTGAAAAGGCGTAAAATCACAATTCGACTCAATTTCTGGTAGTAACAAATGTTCAAGCAACTTACTTAAGAAACACGATACTGTAATGGGACGATAATTCATACATGACGTGGGGTCCTTGCCTCGCTTTTGAATAGACGTTACACGGCCACAAGGGAAACTATCAGGAACAAGCGACTGTGCTAAGCAAGACTGGAAAAATATTTGTAAATGGTTAAGTAGAGCAGGACAATCATAAGCAAAAAATCGGTGAGAAAGGCCGTCACCATCAAGGCTATTTGAACGCTTAATTTTTCTTAAAGCCCGGCGAATTTCAGATATTGCTACAGGCTGGACATGAGCCTGCAGGAGACGGTATGGTAAAAGCGGTTTAAGCAACTTATAATAAAAAGACTGAAGAAAACTATTAAATACACTGAACACACGCTTATAATGATCAACAAAATTAGCTAGCTGGAGACAAGATAGGGTAGATGGGGAACATTTCTCACTATTAATAACCTTATTCCAGGAGGCCTTATCGGTGGGGCCTGGCCATGCATTCAAGCATGCCCTCTTCAAACTGGCCTTATATTCAAGTTTACACTTTTGTTTCACAGAGAAAACAGCTCCGGAAGATGGTCGGTCACATGATATCCACATACGTAGCCAAAATTTGGCTTTTTGCTTAGCACGTTTTACTTCAGGATCAACGTTCCAATTAGGCTTTCTTGTACCAATCCTAACTTTATCCACAGGCACTGCAGCTTTGGAAGCTGATTTAAGGCAATGGACGATTTGACAATAATAGAAATTTAGGTCAACTGTACTTGAAGGCGAGGAAACTGACGTTTGCAGCAGGTGATATGGCACTTTTATGGTCGAGAGTAAAGCAGTTAGCCTAGCAAGGTATAGTGGGACATTAGCACGATCCCAATTCAACTTCATATGCCACTTCGGCTGAGCCGAAAGTATTTTGCCAGATAGCTCACAGGACAAATTACAGCTAAGAATAAGGTGATCGTCGTCAATCTTCTCTTCGTCCTCCCTGACAATCGATGATATTAAGCTGGAACTGGAAGAGATCACGTGATCCAGGTTCGATTTTGAACAGCCTCTGTTATGAATATACGTGAATGGGAGGCTCTTAACTGCGACGTGATATATGCTAGGAAGTGATTCTAGCAAGAGGATTGATCTATCGGAGGTACCAAGAATGTCACAGTTAAGGTCACCAGCTAAAACCCAATTTAGGTCTTTCAAACGTAGACTTTCGAGTAGAGACTTTAAACTGGAGCAACATTTAGCGAAAGATGTGAACGATGCTATAGAACGTCGATCGCAAGGTAAGTAAACGTTTATAAAGGCGGTACTGTCACATTGAATCGCTAAGATGTTATCATCACAATGAATCACAGAGGGCTTTGATGGGGAACGGAAAAAAATTGCTAGGCCACCGGAAGGGCGGCCTCTAGTTTGCTTGGCCTCTTGCGAAAAGAAATGGTGGACAGAAGATCGCTTCAGGCTAGAAACGTTTGATTTGGTCAAAAGATGTTCTTGCAAGAACACTGTGTCATGGACTAATAATTCATTAATTAACAAGTCTTTGTCTTTTGTGTCGTTAATATTAAGAGAAGCAAAACTTAAAATAGTGGCTTGGTTCATTTTGGAGCAGAGTTCAGAGCGCGTTTTATCACTGGGCAATTCATACTATAGGAAACATGAGCTTCGCCGCAGTTGGCACATTTCGGAGCCTCTAAGCAAGGATTGTCTTTAGTATTGGAATGGCATCCAGAACATTTAGAGCACTTCATCTCATTCGGGGCACATGGGCAGTGAGCTAACGAATGATGGATACTTTGGCATCTAAGACACCGTCTGGGCAATTCTTTGTATTCCGATATTTTAAAAGACTCGTAACCCAAGCGCAGACCTGTAGCGATGGCAGATTTTAGTGCAGCGGAATCAAGGAACTCTAAACGGAATGTATGAGAAGAGCCGATCTGGCTGGCCTCAACAAGACCAGGAATAACGGAGATGAGTATACTGCTAGAAACACTGTCGGGAAGTCCCTAATTACTCCAAGAGGTTTGCGATCAATCACTTTAGCAAGAATATTTGGATAGCTCGCAACAGCAGATGCGGCAAGAGAATTGGCGCAAACTTTATCCCGCATAACAACAACCCATCTTTTCCTTACCGGATCGGACTTTACCGACACAATACCGTCATGTCCGGCGAAAGAATCAAGCTTTTCCTTGCGAGAAACGGGGTCTCTTAGTTCTGGAGGCGGATATTTAAGAACAACGGCGTACGAGGGTTTGTGATTGGTACCCTTACTATCTGAGACCAAAGAACTATTAATAGACGTTGTTGGACTATTGAGGTGAGCAAGCGATTTTAACTGATCAAGGCATTTGTTGACTTTGGTGGTAAGGATAGAATAAGCTGACGCCGGAATGCTAGGGACTTCAGAGGGGGATTTGATCACGAACTCTGGAATATCAACATTTTCTGCAGAGCAGCGAGAAAGAGTAGCGATAATGTCCGACAATGAACTATTCTTAGCACTGGGTCCCGAACGATGAGGTATAGGCTCATCTGGGAAGCAATTGCTATATAAAAGTTTCTTAGCGCCAAGAACATCTTCATACGGGAAAAAATCACTAGCGTATTTCACAATCGGCTGATGGTCCAACCCATCATCGAGATTGTGCTGAGCAAAATTCAAAACTGGGCAATAATAAAGCGTACTGGTATTCCAATTGTCCATGATAAGCAAATTTCACTCACGGCTCGGCATCAGTCCAAAAACAATTAAGTGAAAAAGGTATATCCACAGAGAAGTTCTCAATAAGCACAATTATGAAATGATCCGCACTGGCTAAATGAATGCAATGAGAATAAATAATAACTTATCTTTGAGTGGGGCTAGTAATCCAGTGATTTGCAAGTAATCCGAATATTTCAATGCACGACTCAGATGATAGTAGTGCTGAATACTAACTCACAGCCACAATCCATAAATAATCCTTAAGCCGTAATCGTATACAAGTTTATAAATTTATCGAACAAGTTTCAATTACAAGTTCAAAAGTATTTCACTCTTTATTTATTCCGAACAGGTACAGAGTTAATCCGGCTTAAATTCAATTAGTTGTTGACTGGTCAAATCACACGTCACAAATTATCAGAGCTAGCGAAATGCGACTGCACTGAATGTTTTAAAAATTCACTTTGTCTTAGTGAGCACAGGAAAAGCAATGGGAGACTACAGAATCAAATGGGGAGGAAAAACTCTCCTTGACTTAGATTATGCTGATGATTTAAGCATATTAGATGAAAGTGTGAGCAAAATGAATGAACTTTTAGAGGTTTTGCAAGTTTAGGGTGCTAGAATGTGTTTGAAAATTAACGCTAGGAAGACTAAGTCACTAAGGCTAGGAATAAGTAAAGATGAAAAGGTGACATTGGGTAATGAAAAGATTGATCTGGTGGGCAGGTTCACTTACCTTGGTAGTATTATTAGTAAATATGGTGGGAGCAGTGAAGATGTTAAAAGTAGAATAGCCAAGGCTCAGGGTGTTTTTTCACATTTAAAAAATGTTTGGAATAATAGGAAGATAAGTCTGCAAACCAAGAATAGAATATTGGAAGCTACAGTGAAGACAGTGGTCAAATATAGCTCTGAAGCATGGGTGCTCTGAAAAATGGATGAAAATTTACTAGATGTTTTCCAGAGAAATTGCCTACAAATTGTTCTGGGTACCTGGCTGACTGATTGTATTTCAAACAGTAGGCTGTAAGAAGAATGTAGTTAATTCCACTTTCTAGGGCTATAATGAAGGAAAGGTTGAGATGGCTAGGCCACATTCTGTAGATGAAGGATGACAGATTGCCAAAGATTGTTCTTTTTGGTCAACCTTCTTGGGCTAAACAGAAAGCAGGTCATCCTTGTCAGGGGTGGTAGTATGTCATAAAAAAAGGTTTAAAATAAATGGAAACCTCCTGAGAGGGTGGCTTGGAACAGATTGGGTTGGAGGAGTGTGTGTAGCTGTGTTGACCTCAGGTGGCTTGGTGCTGTGGTGAGTTATTAGTAGTAGTGGTAGTAATGTTCCTCTAATATATTGACTTTGGCTGCTTGGCTAAGATCTCCACTTCTGTCAACAAAGATTATGCAAATGGGTTTGCCTCTCAGTTATCCCACAATTTTTTTTTTCTTTCTTAATTTTTTGGTAGATTTTTTGAACAAAACAAAGGGTTATTGAATTTATTGCTAGGAAATTGTACTCAAACTGGCTTGTGTGAAGAAATTATCATTGAGCAGAAATACTTAGAGAAGGAGCATATTCAGCTAGAATGCAATTCTGTACAAGCAAAAATCAACAGAATGGAAATTTATGTTCCCAAAAACTACATTTGAACTATTATGGAAGCAAGGAAGAATTCTGCACTGGTTGTCGTTTTTTCTAATAGTCTTCCTCAAAAAGGGATACATAACCTGTGTCTGCTTTATTTTCATTTAAGCTTTTTAATTTTGTTTTTTAGACTTTGGTTATCTACAAAATAAGTCTTATAAGATATATGGTTAGCTCCACTTCCCACATAAGAATTATATTGTATCTTCTTGGAACTAAACTCATATCTTGGAGCCTGTAAGAAAAACTGTCCCTAGACCTAAAACTGTCACTGGTTTCAGGTGCTTTTTAAAAATTCCTACTAATTGGGTGTCAAAATAACATTTTACAGTTAAAAATCTCCAAAATAATAGTAACCATTTTTTAATCAACTGCAAGTGGCAATTTTTTCTCTCTAGACAGTTTTTTTTTTTCATAAAAAAACACATTTTTAAACCTTTGGTTATTATAAGCTGTTTTTGGCCTCTTTAAGGACTAAAAATAGAGATTTCCACAAAAGTAATTATTATACTAGATTCATGTAAATAATAAAAGTTTATTGTGGAAACAAATCTAGGGGAATTTCTAAAAACAGCTGTAAATGCTGGTTAATCTGCTTTTTTCTGTTTTATTTCTCCAGTACATTAATAGGGCACTAGAACATCATAGAGAGCTGCTTAAGATCATTTGAAAACTAATGCTCACATTTCCCTAACAGCTGGGGACAGGTAGCTCAAGTACTCACACTTCCCACAACACTTCATTAGAATTACGTAATTTCATAAGGAGAACCCTTTGGTAGCTGATAGGAGCATATTTTATTTTTAATAAAAAAAGTGTTTGAAGTTGTCAAGAATTGTGCGTGTTCTTTTTCTGTGCCTATTTTGTTTTTCTTTACATTTTTTATAATCCTCCTTAGGGCTTTAGCATGCAGAGGGTAACAATAAATTAATAACAATTAATAAATCTTAATGGAGTGATAACACAAATAATGGTCTTGCAAGATTTTAAAGAAATGGACCTCTTAAAGGTTGATCGATTCCGCATGCCTGCTAATCAAACTGAGAATGTGAAAATCGCCCCAGTTCTAGTAAAATTTTCAAGCTTAGATACTGCTCGTAAAGTGTTTGCAGCAAAAAGTAAGTTGGCAAAGTCAGGTGTATTTGTTTTAGAAAACCTAACTAAAAAGCGTCGGGATCTATTAAACGCGGCTCGTAGCACCTTTGGCCCAAGAAGTGTTTGGTCTGATCACGGTCAAATTCTAGCCAAAGTTCCTGGTGAAACTCGTATACGCAAAATAAATTATTTGCATGAATGTATTAGTATGTGACTGGTTAATATTTTCTTGATGCGTATCCTTTCCTAAGTCATTCTTTTTTACAGTTTCTTTTTATTTCGTTTCATTTTTTTTTTTTCATGCTCATGGTTCATCCCGATAGTACCTTCTGTGCTATTAATTATTTATGTGTTTATAATCCTTTGACAGGTTTTTCTTTCGTAATAGATTTAGGTAAAGATTTCTTTTTTGTTCATCTGGTGATTTAAATGGACTCCAAGTAAAACCTGCTTTTGTCAATATTTTAAGTCGTGAAAGACGCCTTTGCGAGCTTGAAAATAATCCTTTTGATCTAATTAGTATTGTGAATAATTCTGTGGGTCAGGTTAATCAAAACCTGACTAATATAAACCCTGTTTGTAATAGTAAATATGTTTCGGAATTGGGAGGAGAGGAGGTTACCAAAGGAAATTATTCTCTGACTGCACTTTAGCTTAACATTCAGGGTCTTTCCTCGTCAATAGATAATTTAAGACAAATAGTTTCGGATGGACAGCCTGATGTTGTTGGTTTGTGCGAGATATTTTTGGATTCTGGCAATGAAATGCTATTGGATATCCATGGCTACAAAATGGAACATATAAACCGCTGCAAGATGGCTAAAGGAGGTCTTGCCATGTATATATCTAGTAATTTGCATTATTACTTACGGGATGACTTATCAAGGAATTTTGAAGGTATTTTCGAGTCACAATTTATAGAAATTAGAGTTAATGGTATTGATCTAATCATAGGCAATATTTATCGTTCTCCTAGTGGCGCGGTTTCGTTGTTTCTTCGGAATCTTGAGGAAATACTTGACATAATATTGAAACGTCCGTGTCAGTTAATCATAATGGGTTAATCAACCATGCTTGCCGCAGGAACTCTACCAACTACATCCATCCCCACACGAGTAACTAATGTTACAGCTTCTTTGATTGACAATATCTTCTAGGCTTTGCTTGAAGGAAAACTCAATTTTAGTTACTGATATCTCCGATCATTTTCCCATATATTCTCGGTTCAGTTTTAATCGGGGAAGGAATAACCGGGCTCAAGTGTTTGATTCCTATTCTATTAGGTTTGGTGAAAATGAGTTATCTCTTCTTGGTTCTAAATTAGCGAAAAATTCGTGGAGCTTATTTGATAATAACAAGGATTTTTCTTGTTTATTTGAGTCGTTTTATGGAACCATAAAAGAGGCTATTCTTAACATTTGTAAAGTACCACCTTCTAATCGCAGGTCTAAAAGGATTATTCCTCTAAACCCATGGATGACATCCGGACTTCTCAAAAGCTGGAGAAGGAAAAATAATATCTGGAGGTATTATAAATGCGCTACACTTTCAACGAGTGCTATTCGTCTTTGTCAATTCAAGATTTACCGGAATATATATAATTCCTTGTGTAGGAAAGCCAAATCTCTCTATTATCTAAATAATTTTGCTGCGTGTAATAAGGATATTCGTAAAACTTGGAAGGTAATAAATTATGTGCTTAAACCTGGTTCTCAATATAGCTCTTTACCTATGAGTCTGGTCATTGGTGACGAGACTGTAGAGGGTGAGCTTAATGTCCAAGAAGCATTTACTTCATTTTTCGCTAGTATTGGTAATAATATCGCTTCCACAGCTACTTTTTCTCGGTCTAAGTCGGACTTTAGATCTTACCTCGGGCCGTCTTGTGTTAAGTCTATGTTTCTAGAGCCAGTAACAGAAATTGAAATTACTAAAATTGTTAATGGCTTGAAAGACTCATCTTCATCTGGGCCAGATTCTATTCCTACTAAGGTAGTTAAATCTATTCTTCCTTCAATAGTTGTGCCTCTTACAAAACTTGTTAATCTTTCATTTAAATATGGGGTTTTTCCAGATCCTCTCAAGCGTGCTCGGATTATTGTTCTGTATAAAGGTGGACCAAGAAATGATCCAGCAAATTATCGACCAATTTCAATTTTATCAGTATTTAGTAAAATCTTCGAAAAGGCTATGCTTTCTCGTCTGCTTAAATTTCTAAAATCTAAAGAGTTTCTTCATGATTTTCAATTTGGTTTCCGAATGAAGCACTCCACTGAGCATGCCTGTATGACCCTTTTGAATTTTATACATTCTGAATTGGATTCGGGATTAATTCCGGCTGCTATATTCCTGGATATTCGCAAGGCATTCGATTCCTTAACCCATGAAATTCTTCTATCGAAGATGTCTCATTTTGGCATTAGGGGTAATGTATTTTCTTGGTTTCAATCTTATTTGAATGATAGGTTAATTTCTGTCAATCCACAATTTAATTTCTGTCAATCACAAGTGAATTTTGGCGTCCCTCAGGGATCAGTTTTAGGGCCAGTGCTATTTTTGATTTATATAAATGATCTTTTTTACGCAGTAAAAAAGCAGAAACCTATTCATTGCTGTAGACTCTGTCATCCTAAACCTTCCCTTGCCCATAGTGCCAGCTATAGTTCACCATCTTCTGATGTCCTTGTTTGTTTTGCTTATGATAGCACACTCGGCACTTCGGGGAACTGTGAATCCGAGCTTCGATTAAACTTGGAATACTTGTTTGAGAGAGTAATTTCATGGCTTGATGCTAATTTTCTTACCCTAAATTATTCAAAATCCAATTTTTTGATATTTTCGCATGTTTCTCAGATTTATCCCAAGTTATCAGAAATTCATCAGCCAAATGGGATAATTCACAGATCTAAAGATCGATATGTTCGTTTTTTGGGCATTCTTGTTGATGAAAATTTGTCTTTCAAGCGTCACATTGATTTGATTAAAATGAAGATATGCAGGAGTCTCGGTATTTTAAGGAAACTCAAACATATTTTCCCTGGATCAATTTTGGAAATCCTTTTTCACTCCTTGATCCGCTCTTACGTTTCCTACTGTCCAATAGTCAGACTTTAATCCTTTAATTGCGAGTTATATTGTATGGAATAAGTTGCCCGAATCAGCTCGAAGGTGCCACTCATTCGGTTTGTTCAAAAAAATTATTAAAAATTCATTGGCTTCTTAGAAATTATTTTATCTCTTTTTATATGTGTATATGCGTGTATGTATGCATATATATTTCCTGATTATTTCATTGGAGTCTATTTTATCTACAGATCTACTTAATTAATTTAGTCTGTTCAATCTATTAGTCTATTTAGTTTTGTTTTCTATAGTTTTTCATTTTATTTATACTTTCCTCTTTTCTCCTTTTTGTTCTTCTCTCTGTGAGTAAGTGATTATTTTTTTTCTTCTCTGAGTAAGTGGCTCGTTCATTTTCCCCTTTTTTACAGGCCAAAGAGCCTTTGGGGAAATAGTAAAATGTAATATTGTATGTGTGTTTCGTGATGAATAAATCTTATCTTACTATTATTATTATTTACATGCTTTTTATAATTTTGTTGAACAACACCATCATAAAATGCTTTGTAGCACAAAATGCAATTTAAAATACAAATTCTTGGGAATTCGAAAAAAGGCTTGGCACTCAAACAGGTCTTCTTTTTCTTTCTTTGAAGAAAGGGTCCAGTTAAACAGGATTCCGTTCAACAAGGATGTAGTGAAATTGACTTGAGTTACAGGGAGTTTTAATTAAATGGGGGTTAGTTGCAGAAGGGTTCAGCAACATGGGCTTAGTTTTGGAGGGCTCTGTTACATGTACACCATTAATCACACATGCCATGTTTTTATATTATTTTTCGTAAATGAAATCTTTTTATAATTTGAAGCTCAATAAATAAGATAGTGCTGTTTCCTTACTTTTCTTGGAATGTGTTTCATAAAATTCAAAAAAAAGTGATTCAATTCTATGTTAGAGACACATTCAACATCTCATGCTTCAATGTGCTGTATTTTGTCAATCCAGTTATAAGTTGATATTCATTGAGTGAAGATACAACAACATAATGTAATTTCTTATATAAATAGGGCTTCATAAAAATGAATGTCCTGGGCAGGTGTGCAAAAAGTTCCAAAACTGCCAGTATTAGAATTCCAAAAGTTGCCAACACTTTAGCAGCACAACTTTTCTTTGAGCAAAAGTTATTTTTATGTATAAAAATGGTATTTTTAGACAAAATCTGCCAACAAATTTGACAACTGCCAAGTAGCATTGCTACTTGGCTACCCCACTTTTGCACAGTGGATACTGAGTGTAAAAAGAGAGCAGTTTCTTCTAAGCCCCAACATGCAGAAAATGCAGAAATAGTAGCTGGATAATACCTTTCCATGGCACATTTGAGGTCCATGATTCATTCCTAAAAGTTTCATACACATGACTACTACTAACAACTTGCCACAGCACCAAGCCACCTGAGGCCACATAATTATATATGCTCCTCCTCCTTTCTAATCCATCTAAAGTTCCCTCTTTACAACCTCCCAGGAAATTCCCATTTCTCTTAAATCTCTACCTCAGTAGAGTATCTGCTCTACTGACTCTTCTGTATCTAGTTTTTACTTTACCTCAGTTACCCTACTGAGCATTTTTCTTGATTTTTATTACTTCTAATTGATTCTCTCATCCCAATTGCAGACAAGCTGCTTTCTGTCTAGCCCTAGACAGGCTTAACATATATGTAACTCAACTTCTTTCAAGTATACAAGAAGCTCATCAAATAGAATTTTACTGGGCTATCTTGAAAAGATACTCTGCCTCAGTAGAGTATCTGCTCTACCTAGTTTTTACTCTATTTCAGTTATCCTACTAACCATTTTTCTTGATTTTAAATTACTTCTAATTGATTTTCTATAAGTTTTTTTTTTCAACTAAAAGTGAAGGCCAAAATTAAACCTACAGCAAGCAGAAATTATTCTGTTCAAAAGGGGGCTGTCCTGTCCTCATCCCTTGCTCTTTATAGAGTTAAAGTTCTTTAAAAACACTTTCCATTCAAATCTATGTCTACACAACAACAGTCTATGTGTTGTAGGAGTTGTTCTTAAAGAAAAGGGACACAAAATTGATCTTTAGTGTAAAGAGTAAGGGATAAGGGGGAGGCAGCTCACATACAAGCATGAAAGCAAGGCATCAAATAATGATGCAGCTCTCATCATAGACAGAATAATTTCTTTTTGTTTTAATGCTCCTCCTTACTTTTAGTTAAAAGAACTTGTTTTTTTATTTGATTTGTGACTGCTTTTCAAATGATGCCAGAAAATATCCCCCCCCCCTCACTTAAAATTTCTCTGAGAAAACTCCTCCAGAAACTGCCCTCCCCCCAAGGCATAGTTGTTGAACTTTTCAACTATGCTGAATTAAGTGACTATCTTAAAATTTCAATTAGAAATTATTGGAAACAAAGGGGCTTGGGATTAAGGCTAGTTGTAGCAATCTTTTTTGGTCAAGTTTTATCTGATGGATGATCCCACATAACTTGAAAAGTTGGCGGAATTCAAGTGAATAGTCAATCCTAGAGGGCAAAGACCTTGAGCGAAGAAAAAAACCGCCTAAGTTTTCACAGATAATGTAAAAGATCCATTGAGAAAACATAGCCTCGCTTACTTAACACCGTTATTTTCACAAGCAAAATTTTTTTGAACGAATTTTATTTTTAAGATTTTTGAAAACAATTTGAGATTTTCCCGCTTTTTAGTTGTTTTTTTTAGTTAAGTATTACAATGTTGGTTATAAAAGTACTTGCAAGAAAATGCAGTTCTATAATGATTTGCAGCTAATTTAATTATGCTGCACACAAACATATTTGTCAGAACTTATTCCAGGAGAAAAAGAGTAAATTTGTAAAAAAAAAGAAGAAAAAAAATAATAAAAATACTAGGAAATACAATGGTGTTTTCAGAATTATGGAGTTACAGGAGAACAATTGTGGAAATCTTGAAAGGGAAGGGGCTCCTTCTAAACGATTCCTGAGCATATGTGCCTATTTGTATATTTCACTGATTATATTATTTGCATATTATAGCCCTTTTTTTAAAGTAAAATATTATACACTAACCAAAAGAGATATTTTGTGGGTCTTTAGTGTTGGCAAAGAATAGGCTCTACCTGCCTTTTTTGTGACCCTCTGCTTTATATATATTTCGGAAAATTTTGGTATCTTGGTATATTCTTGCGTTAAAAATCCATCTAGACAGGTCATTAAGATTCGTCATAAGTCAGATAAGTCAAATATGTCAACAAGTTAATGGATGTATCCCAAACTCGAGATTGCTAAGTCGCGATTTTCTTGTAGTGAGTTTAGGAGTACGAATCGGGCATCTTTTGTGATTCGGCATTATCGTCCCCATGTTTGGAATATATTGCCCGAGTGTGTGAAAAATGCGCCCAGTCTTCCGGCCTTCAAGTCACAGTAAAAGAAATTTCTTTTATCTCGTGAGTGATTTTGATGTGAAGCCCACTTCATGTTGTCATTCTATGCAGGGCATTTCCCTGATTTTTTTTTCCGCTTTTGATTTTTATGGCACTTGGTATTAACCAAGTGACATATAGCAATCGCAAATTCTGTCTGTCTGTCTGTCGGTCCCGGTTTTGCTACTTTAGGCACTTCCAGGTAAGCTAGGACGATGAAATTTTGCAAGCGCATCAGGGACCGGACCACATTAAATTAGAAACAGTCATTTTTCCGATTTGACCATCTGGGGGGGGGGGGGTTAATTCGGAAAAATAGAAAAAAAGAAGTATTTTTAACTTATGAGCGGGTGATGGGATCTGAATGAAATTTGATGTTTGGAATGATATCGTGTCTCAAAGCTCTGATTTTAAATCCCGACCAGATCTGATGACATTGGGGGGAGTTGGAGGGGGGAAACCTAAAATCTTGGAAAACGTTTTGAGTGGAGGGATCGGGATGAAACTTGATGGGAAAAATAAGCAGAAGACCTAGATACGTTATTGACATAACTTGAACGGATCTGCTCTGTTTGGGGGAGTTGGGGAGGGGGGGGTTAATTCTGAAAAATTAGAAAAAATGAGGTATTTTTAACTTACAAAGGAGTGATCGGATCTTAATGAAATTTGAAGTTTGGAAGAATATCGTGTCTCAGAGCTCTTATTTAAAATCCCGACTGGATCCGGTGACATTGGGGGGAATTGAGGTGGGGACCTAACATCTTGGAAAACGCTTAGAGTGGAGGGATCGGGATGAAACTTGGTGGGAAAAATAAGCACAAGTCCTAGATACGTGATTGACATAACCGGAGCGGATCCACTCTCTTTGGGGGAGTTGGAAGGGGGTGGGTTAATTCTGAACAAATTAGAAAAATGAGGTATTTTTAACTTCCAAAGGAGTGGTCGGATATTGATGAAATTTGAAATTTGGAAGATTATCGTGTTTCAGAGCTCTTATTTTCAATCCCGACTGGATCCGGGGGAATTGAGGGGGGGACCTAAATTATTGGAAAACGCTTAGAGTAAAGGGATCAGGATGAAACTTGGTGGTAAAAATAAGCAGAAGACCTATATACGTTATTGACATAACCGGAACAGATTTGCTCTGTGGGGGGGGGGGGTTAACTCTGAAAAATTTAAAAAAATAAGGTATTTTTAACTTACGAAGGAGTAATCGGATCTTAATGAAATTTTAAGTTTGGAAGGATATCGTGTCTCAGAGCTCTTATTTTAAATCCCAACTGGATCCGGTAACATTGCGGGGAGTTGGGGGGGGCTAAAATCTTGGAAAATGCTTAGAGTGGAGGGATTGGGATGAAACTTGGTGGGAAAAATAAGCACAAGTCCCAGATACGGTATTGGCATAACCGGAACGGATCTGCTCTCTTTGGGGGAGCTGGGGTGGGGGGAAGATTTAATTCTAAAAATTAGAAAAAATGAGGTATTTTGAACTTGCGAAAGAGTGATCATATCTTAATGAAATTTCATATTTAGAAGGACTTCGAAACTCAGATCTCTCATTTTGTATCCCGACCAGATCCAGTGTCATTAGGGGGGGGGGGATCTTTGAAAACGCTTATAGCGGAGAGATCAGGAGGAAACTTGGTGGACAGAATAAGAACAAGTCCAAGATATGGGACTGACAAAACCGGACCGGATCCGCTATCTTTGGCGGAGTTAGGTGGTGGGGTTCAGTGCTCTGGTGAGTTTGGTGCTTCGGGACGTGCTAGGACGATGAAAATTGGTGGGCATGTGAGGTTGCTGTACAAATTGACTCGATAAAGTCGTTTCCCCCGATTCGAACATCTGGGGGGCTGAAGGCAGAGGAAAAATTAGAAAAATTGAGGTATTTTTAACTTGCGAGTGGGTGATCGGATCTTAATGAATTTTGATATTTAGCTTGACCTCGTGACTCATAGCTCTTGTTTTAAATCCCGACCGTAATTAAGCCTCTGATTTTCCTTTTAAAGCAATCTATTGATTCTTAGAATTTTTGCTAAAGCTCATACCATATAAGCTCTTGGCTCTTGGCTCTTCCGACCTCGTCACAAGTGCCATATGAGCTCTTAGCTCTTGTTTTGTTTTCTGTCTTCTTCTTGTCTCGTCCTCTTTCTCTTTTTCCTTTCTTCCTTCTTTAGCTGAAAACCAAAAATCTAGCCTAAATACACCTACAGCTTTTACTATGCTTTGTATATTCAACTTCAAATATGTAAGAAAGGTAGAAAAGAAATGGCTATTCATAGGTTTCATCATTTTTTTCGATGTGAGATTCATTAAGAGCATCTCAAATTTTTTCCGCCATGAGGCATAGAATTGTAAAAACTGTGATAAGTTCCTGGAATAACCAGAGTCTGGTAAAGTTCCGTGAGATCCTTGAATTTTTCCTTTGACAATAGTAATGGTGTCTTGTAACTTTTTGGCTTGGCATCCATCAGTGGGACAGAATCGTGGTTGTGGGCTTCTTAGTAGGAAGGAACTTTCTTCGATGCACCCATTTTTAACCCTTTCTCTTTTCGTGTTTTCTATTCATTCACCTTTAGTACGGAGAACTTGGAGTCATAATGATACCGCACTTGGTCAGCAGCATTCATCCTGTACTTGAGCCATTTAATGGAATTCCATTTCACAGTTTCTGTACCACCGCTTGGGGTCACACCTTTGTCAAACAGTTCGTGGTAACGAACTGTAGCAATGAGTGACCCGGCTCAATAGTAACCAAAACTCTAAAAAACGGAATTTTAATACCAATAGTTATATCAAAAGAATCACATTTTAATGCTGATTTTAAATATATAAGTTTCATCAAGTTTAGTCTTAGCCTACCCATCGAAAGTTACGAGTCTGAAAGAATTTGTCTTTATTTTAGAAAATAGGGGGGAAACACCCCCTAAAAGTCATAGAATCGCAACGGAAATAACACCATCAAATTCAGCGTATCAGAGAACCCTACTGTAGAAGTTTCAAGTTCCTATCTACAAAAAATGAGGAATTTTGTTTTTTTTGCCAGTTTTTTCTTTTTTTGCAGGGTTTTCTAGCATTATTTTAACAAAAAAATGAGAAAATAAATTTTAAAAAAGTTTTTCAACTGGAATTATGGAGCAGCATTAAAACTTAAGGAAATAAAATTATTACGTATATAAGGGGGTTATTTGTTTCTAAATCTTCCGATGCACTGATATTGTCACCAGTAACTTCACATTTTTCAGTTGTTCGGCTTCTACTACCTGAACTTTCCCTGAGTTAAAGATACAAACAATGAGCTGTGTGTAACTTTACATCTTTATTCAGCCGGAGAGACAGTTCAATATCTTCCGCGTCACTGTTACTTAGTCCGTAATTTGGATAAGGCTTCCATTCTGTGTGATTCAAACGAAAGATCAGGATCTGAGTCAACCAAATATTTTAAGATTTTTTTTTTGGTGTAATGGTTTTTTTCTGGTTCTGGATACGCTTAGACATCCTGGGACCTGGAAGAGAGATTATATTTCAGCCATATTTCCTACTTTTACATTTCTTACATTCACAGAGCAGAACGGTTCGAGAATTATTAATTATCGAGAGATAAAAATATTATCTTTATTCCTTCTCAATTCATACAAAAATGGAATTTTCCAGATTCCGGCTGTATTTAGGACTACTGGGCTACTTAGAATCAAAATCGAATTCATATTTGTGCTCAGCGTATCCAAAAGCCCCTACACTGCCCCCATCCAATGTAAATAGCTTGATTGTAACATTTAGAATATTTTGGCCCCCTCCTCCATCCCTGGTTTTTGAGCAACATGTCCATATAAACATACAGTATTTCACAGTAGGCTACTCGGTTTCATTCTCGCCAGAGCCCGCACTTACCTCTATGACATCTATGATGCATTTAGCGTCAACCTATTTGCTAGTTTAGCTCATCATGTGGCAGGAATCTGCGAGAATTCCATTTTTGGCAGCAAATATGTAATCGTTTGCACTCTTGGTCGAGCCAACCCAATGGTTAATGTCAACGCATACCCCGAGATCTTTAGATATTAATTAAAAGATCCTAACCAAAAGAGTCCTACCAAAGATCACTTTTACCAACAAGGGGTTGTAGTTATCTTACCTGCCAAAACCTTTTAATTTTTCTCAAATTACTTTCATTTGAGACTTCAGGCAATTTTACAGAAAACCAGTGAGGCCATAGCTAACAGTAGCCCATGGTCATAACTGACAATAGTAATGAATGCGACTTTGAGCGAAGGTCGTAACTTCACTTAAAAAACGGAATTTTAATACCAATAGTTATATCAAAAGAATCACATTTTAATGCTGATTTAAATATATAAGTTTCATTAAGTTTTGTCCTAGCCTATCCATCAAAAGTTACGAGCCTGAAAGAATTTGTCTTTATTTTAGAAAATAGGGGGAAACACCCCTTAAAAGTCATAGAATCGCAACGAAAATCACACCATCAAATTCAGCGTATCAGAGAACCCTACGGTAGAAGTTTCAAGTTCCTATCTACAAAAAATGAGGAATTTTGTATTTTTTTTTTTTGCCAGAAGACAGATCACGGACGCGTGTTTATTTGTTTTTTGTTGTTGTTTTTTTTCCAGGGGTGATCGTATCGACCCAGTGGTCCTAGAATGTCGCGAGAGGGCTTATTCTAACGGAAGTTAAAAGTTCTAGTACCCTGTCTAAGTGACCCAAAAAATTGGAGGGCACCTAGGCCCCATCCCACTCTCATTTTCCCCCAAAAATCACCAAATCGAAATTTGAGATAGCTATTTTGTTTAGCATAGTCAAAAAACCTAATAACTATGTCTTTGGGGACGACTTACTCCCCCACAGTCCCCAGGGGAGGGGCTGCAAGTTACAAACTTTGACAATTCTTTACATATAGTAATAGTTATTGGGAAGTGTACTGACGTTTTAAGGGGGACTCTTTTCGCGGTGGGGGGGGGTCGGGGGGATGGCGTTACGGGGAGGATCTTTCCATGGAGGAATTTATCATAAGGGAAGAGAATTTCCATGAAGGGGGTGCAGGATTTTCTAGCATTATTTTAAGAAAAAAAAATGAGAAAATAAGTTAAAAAAAAGTTTTTCAACTGGAATTATGGAGCAGTATTAAAACTTAAAAGGAAATAAAATTATTAAGTCTATAAGGGGGTTCATCTCCTCCTCAATACCTTGCTCTTTACGTTAAAGTATTTTTAGTAATCTCAATTATTCTTAAAGAATTGGGACAAAATTCAAGCTGTAATGTGAAAAGTGAGGTATTGACGAGGAGGCAAACCCCTTCATATACGTAATAAAAATATAGAAATATAGAAGTTCGCTACGTAAGTTATTTCGTAAGTTACGTATATTTATTACTAATAAAAACGTTCGTAGAAAAAATAAAAAGTTCTAGTTGCCTTTTTAAATAACCAAAAATTGAAGGGCAACTAGGCCTCCTCCCTTACCCCTTTTTTTTTTTACCAAAATCGTCCGATCAAAACTATGAGAAAACCATTTAGCTAAAAAATAATAATATACAAATTTCGTTTTAATTATTCATGTACGGTGAGCCAAATCAAAACATGCATTAATTCAAAAACGTTCAGAAATTAAATAAGAAAACAAGTTTTTTCAACTGAAAGTAAGGAGCGACATTAAAACTTAAAACGAACAGAAACTATTCGGTATATGAAAGGGGTTGTCCCCTCCTCGACGCCTCGCTCTTTACGCTAAAGTTTTTTATTGTTTTAAAAAGTAGAGTTATGAGAAAGAGTCAAACTTTAGCATAAAGAACGAGACGTCGTGGAGGGGACAACCCCTTTCATATACCGAATAATTTCTGTCTGTTTTAATTTTTAATGTAGCTCCTTACTTTCAGTTGAAAAACTTTTTTTTATTTAATTTCTATTTGAAACAATGAGTTCATCCATTTCGTGAAAGTCAATAAAGTATTTGTGATATCGCTTCAACTTCATACTGCTCTAAAAAACTCTAAAAGACGGAATTTTGATACCAATATATACATCAAAAGAATCGGAATATTATGCTGATTTTAAATATATAAGTTTCCTCAAGTTTACTCTATTGGCCTTGTTTTCAAAGAAGGGGGAAAACACCCCCTAAAAGTCATAGAATCTTAAAGAAAAGCACACCATCAGATTAAGCGTATCAGAGAGCCCTACAGGAGAAGTTTCAAGCTCCTATCTACAAAATTGTAGAATTTTGTATTTTTTGCCATAAGACAGATCACTGATGCGTGTTTTTTTTGTTTGTTTTTTTCAGGGGTGATCGTATCGACCCAGTGGTCCTAGAATGTCGCGAAAGGGTTCATTCTTACGGGGATTTTTTCTGGTGGTGGGGGGGTCAGGGGGAGGAGGTTACGTGAGAGGATGTTTTCATGGGGGAAGAGAATTTCCATGAAGGGGGCGCTGGATTTTCCAGCGTTATTTAAAAAAGACAACGAGAAATTGAATAAAAAATCAAATTCTTTTAACTTAAAGTAAGGAACAACATTAAAACTTAAAACGAACAGAAATTATTACGTATAAAATTATTACGGTTCATCCCTTCCTCAATACCTCGCTGTTTACGCTAAGGTATTTTTAGTAGTTTCAAAAGAGCTTTTAATTCTAATTAAACGACCTTTGTGATTCAGGGATCATTCTTAAAGAATTTGAACAAATTTCGAACTTTAGTGTAAAGTACGAGGTATTGACGAGGGGGCGAACCTCCTTATATACGTAATAAATACGAATACAGAAGTTCGTTACGTAAGTTAATTTGTAAGTTACGTATAATTATTACGAATAAATTTGTCCGTAAATAAAATTAATAGTTCTAGTGGCCTTTTTAAGTAACCAAAAAAATTGGATGGCAACTAGGCCCCCTCCCCAACCCTTTTTTCTCAAAATCATCCGATCGAAACTTTGAGAGTCATTTAGCAAAAAAAAAAAATGCAAATTTCGTCTTAATTATTCATGTGTGGTGAGCAAAAACCAAAACCTGCATTAATTCAAAAACTTTTAAAAATTAAATTTATAAAAAAAACTAGTTTTTTTACTGAATGCAGTGACACTAAAACTTAAAGCGAACAGAAATTATTTCATATATGGAACGGGCTGTCCCCTCCTCAACGCCCCGCTCTTTACGCTAAAGTTTGACTCTTTTTCACCACTCTACTTTTTAAAACAATAAACAACTTTAGTGTAAAGAGTGGGGCATTGAGGAGGGGAAAGCCCCTTTCATATACGGAATAATTTCTGTTCGTCTTAAGTTTAATATCGCTCCTTATCGCTTATTTATAACATCGTTTAATATCGCTTATTTAATAGCATACAAAAACATGCCCTAACCATCTAGTTCCGAAACTGCCCACCGCAGCAGTCTGTAACCCAGATAAAATTTCTGAGTTCCTTGCTTTTGAGCATATGTCAAAACACAATGGTTGCAGCTTCATCTGCTCCTTGCATTCCAGTCGTCTGGTCCTACAAGTGACAGTAGCCATATCTTTTTGTTAAACCATAGACTATCAGGTCCTAAATTGTCAGTTTTCTTTGTAAAAAATAGGTCCTGTTTAAGCCTTCAAAGTTTAAGAACTTTTTGTAAGTCCATGCTCGGAAGCGTGGCATTCTCGTACCCTTCCTCTCCATTTATAGTATTTTCTTTAATCATGTACTTCAGATTCTTCCTGTTTTTATCTGCTGGTAAGTTATCAAAACGACAACATGCAGAGCCCGGGTCGTTTTTGGCTTGTGGAAGGTTAAGTTCAAGGACTTCGGGGTCTTTCTGTAATAACCTTTGCTGACAGGTACACGTTTGGAACCCTGGTATGCTTCTTTGTAAAGATTGTACATCTTTTGTTGGCTGAGGTCCGCACTCAACTACTTTTTAGTTGAGTTGGATCTACAGTAGTGGGAATCAACTGCTGGGAACCACTTGACATGATCTGTTGTAAATTTTGATTTGTCTTTAGTAACCCACACCTTTTCATTCCTTGGGCTGCTTTTGTTCCTCAGATTCGGTCAAGACTGAGAAATAGATGACTTGTTTTTCAAAACATTCTGAACAAACTTTTCTCCCAGATCCAAAATCCCAAGGAACTTCTTCTTGCAAACTTGTTTCTGAACACCGTGAATAGTGAAGTTCTTAAAGAAGGAGTTGTCCTTTCAAGAATTCGTCCCAGTGGTTTTCATTTTGGTTGGTACTACTTTTATACTAGCCAACATAAACAGCCTTTGCACATCCTTAATCCCCTTTTCTCTTCCCAGTTTCAAGAACTCATCTTCACTAAGTTTGTTACAATTCCAACTTGCACTTGCAAGTCGCAGGTTTTTTGTTTTTCCTGGAATGACTTTTTTCAATTTTGTTGAAGTGTATTCTTCCCCAGATGCTCTTTTCAATGAAAATATTTTGCACTCTGGGGTCTTGCCTGTTTTCTTTTGTTCTGATACTATATCCCTCCATCCAATGCCTCAGTATCCGTTCTAATTTTAATATTAGTCACATCAGCATCGATAACTATTTTTGCTGTGAAAGTGTCTAAAACTTCTTCTTCTAAGTGACCAATGGGTTCCTATACTGAGTGAGTGAAAAGGAGACACCACCAACCAGCACCATCAATCAACACCAGACATTACTACATAGAAATCAATGGCACTGTTATTTTTTTCTAAATCTTCGGATGCACTGATATTGTCACCAGTTACTTCACATTTTTCAGTTGTTCGGCTTCTACTACCTGAACTTTCCCTGAGTTACAGATACAAACAATGAGCCGTGTGTAGCTTTGCATCCTTATTCAGCCCGAGAGACAGTTCAATATCCTCCGCGTTACTGTTACTTAGTCTGTAATTTGGATTAGGCTTCCATTCTGTATGATTCAAACGAATGATCAGGATCTGAGTCAACCAAATATTTTAAGATTTTTTTTTTGGTGTAATGGTTTTTTTCTGGTTCTGGATACGCTTAGACATCCTGGGACCTGGAAGAGAGATTATATTTCAGCCATATTTCCTACTTTCACATTTCTTACATTCACAGAGCAGAACGGTGCGCGAATTATTAATTCTCGAGAGATAAAAATATTATCTTTATCCCTTCTCAATTGATACAAAAATTGAATTTTCCAGATTCCGGCTGTATTAAGGACTACTGGGCTACTTAGCATCAAAATTGAATTCATATTTGGACTCAGCGTATCCAAAAGCCCCTATACTGCCCCCAGCCAATGTAAATAGCTTGATTGTAACATTTAGAATATTTTGCCCCCTCCTCCATCCCCAGTTTTGAGCAACATGTCCATATAAACATACAGTATTTCCCAGTAGGCTACTCGGTTTCATTCTCGCCAGAGCCCGCACGTACCTCTATGACATCTATGATGCATTTGGCGTCAACCTATTCGGCTAGTTTAGCTCAACCTGTGGCAGGAATTTGCGAGAATTCCATTTTTGGCAGCAAATATGTAATCGTTTGAACTCTTGATCGAGCCAACCCAATGGTTAATGTCAACGCATACCCGAGACCTTTTAATATTAATGGAGTCCTACCAAAGATCACTTGTACTAAGAAGGAGTTGTAGTTACCTTACCTGCCAAAACCTTTTCAATTTTTCTCAAATTACTTTCATTTGAGACTTCAGGCAATTTTACAGAAAACCAGTGAGGCCATAGCTAACAGTAGCCCATGGTCGTAACTGACAATAGTAATGAATGCGACTTTGAGTGAAGGTCGTAACTTCACTTACGGCCTTTGCTCAAAACCAGAAAATTTCAGTTACATCCAAGACATGAAGAATATTTCCAAGAAGTGCTGTAGGTAGGCGCATGATTAGTATAAGTGACATAGAGGTACTCAGTAGGAACAAGAATATGCAGAAAAACGGAATTCGAGAAAAATGTCAGTTACGACCTTTACCTAAAACCGCGACCTTATATATAAATATATATCTTATCTATCTATATATTTAAAAATAAGTTGTCTGTCTGTGTGTCAAGTGACGGCATGTTTCTGTGTCGATTGACGTCATGAAGTTAGTTGTCGTCATTTTTGCTATGACGGTGACGTCATTAATGGTATTTAAGACATGCGTTAATGCGTTCACGCTGCTGATAGAGAAAGTAAGAAAAGAAAGCGTGCCGAGGAATCACAAGAACAGCAAGAAAACAGGCTTGCAGCTGATAGAGAAAGTAAGAAAAGAAAGCGTGCCGAGGAATCACAAGAACAGCAAGAAAACAGGCTTGCGGCTAAAGAACGCAAAACCGCGCAGTTAGATGAAAATCCACCAGGAAAGCGAGAGTCAAAACATATCAAAACTGAAAATGATAGCGATGATGATTGGGTTTGGGATTTTAACTTGGATAAGGTCATCAATGCCTACCAGATTTAAGTTAAAAAACAAAGGTTCGGCGATATGTACTTCATAGTGACGCTGAAAAATAAAGAAGAAAAAAAAAACTGAAAAATGTAAAAAACTAAAAAGAAAAAACACTCAACGATAAATTACAGACCGGGACACAAATGACGACCGACACAGAGGGAATATAAATGACGAACGGGAACCTCAAAGAAAAATTACAGACTGGGACACCCGGACACAAATCACGACCGGGAATATAAATGACGACCGGGACACAGAGACACAACTACAACGGGGACGCCGGGGGCACAGGCGGGATATATAATTGACGACTGAGACACAGGGATTGTTTGAATAGAAATTACTGACCGGGACACAAATGACGACCGGGACACTGGGACACAGGGAATATAAATGACGACCGGGACACTGAAAGAGAAATTACAAACTGGGACACCAGGACACAAATGACGACCGGGACACAGGGAATATAAATGCTATTTATATGCACAGACAATGGGACAGCGAAGAATGTTGTATATTCGCATGTTTTACGTAGTTAAAAATATATATTTATATATATCTCTATTCACAGGTGGGACACAGCTACAATGGCGCGTAACGACTTACGCGCGCGGGGGGGCTTGGGGGGGGGCGCGAAGCGCCCCACCAACTAGGTGTTGGGGTGGCGCGAAGCGCCACCCCAACAGCTAGTATTCTTGGCTTTCCCATTGTCTGTCCATATACAAAGCCGTATGTACTAATAATGACGTCATATGCAAACGCTCTTTTTACAAACAAACAAACATGCATACACACAACTCGTTTTTATATAGATAGGTAGATACAATACAAATTAACTGCGTAAAACTTGCGAATATACAACATTCTTCGCTGTCCCATTGTCGCTGCATATAAATAAATTGTCAGGTTTACCGACCCTCGAACATGCAACGTACAATTGTCCATGGGAAAAACAATCAGTATTGAGATCTATACCACATTTTTCTAATGATTGACCTTGAGCTTTGTTAATGGTGATTGCAAATGCTAATCGAATTGGGAATTGCAATCTTTTAATTGAAAAGGCAGATCCGTTGGAATCATGGGAATGCGAGGAATAAGAACAGCCTCACCCTCAAAAGGCCCTGTCAAGATTGTGGCCTCTATTAGGTTTTCCATTGTTTTTTTTACGGCAAGTCGCGTGCCATTGCAAAGCTTTGGTGGGTTGATATTTCTTAAAAGTATTATTCGTACGCCTATTTTTAGTTGTAGCACGTGTGGTGGAAACCCTGAAAGATCTATGGAATTTAAAAATTCAGATGGATAATTAACCGCTTCATTTGGTTCCAAAACTGTGTCGACTGACTTGTAAAGGACTACCTGGTCTCGAATCTTGGTCAAAACAATATTGTTGATTTCGTGGACGTCTATGTTTTTGGGTGCGAGAATCGCTCTTTCACTTAGCCATTTATTATTTTTATAATTTTTTAGAATATTCGGAAATACTTTTTCAATCAATTCATTTTTGGACGTCACTAAATTACAGAAATCAGCAGGTAGTTTTATACGTCCTGAAATTGAGTCTATCGTATCATAAATGTTTTTTTGTTCCGACGTTAACTTGGAAATATTATTTTGTACATACGACAATAGATCACTCGTACTGTAACTTTGTTCACGATCCAATTCTACACATGTCGAAACAGCAGCGATACGGTTAGGTGAAGGCATTCCCAAATCCTGAAGAGGTTTGTTTGCCATAAGTACGCACAAATCTTGTATCATAACTAAAGTGTAGTTATAAATTTCTGATGTAAAATCAAAAGTCATATCTGACGTCTCTAACTGTTTTCGATGGAGTATATCTTCGGACATTTTTGACTTATATTTTTCCCATAACTCTGTAGGAGCTGATGGAGAGCAAGTTGTTAAAATGATGCCAAACAATGCACGAATTTGACTTGGGGTTGACGTTTCGCACGCGTCATTGATGCAGTTATCCCAGTGTTGGTCATTCTCCAATAAATTCAGAGCTTGGCATGCACTACGGTAAGTGTCATGTATAGTACCGTTTACAGTTCTCAAATACTCAAAGGATGTCGGACTGGGTACATTCACCAAAAGCAGGCGTAGAAAGAAGCATTCATGTTGATTGGGGTGAACGGTGTAGAGTCTTCCTATCGTGGTATCTTTGAAGATGGTAGGTTGGCCGTCGACTGACTTACCCTGTTTTCGACGTTCAAATACTTTATATTTAGTATTCCACGTGTAATACGAAGGCACTTCAGTATTCAGCATTTTTTTTTTTGCAAAAGAATCATTTTTGCAAAGCGAAAAAAAGCTGTTAATTTTGTATCCGGTGGATTCAGGGCTCTTTGTTGCACGTTGGTTTCCGAGAAATAAACACGTTGACCATTCTGTAAATGTACCGCTAAGTGAACAACAGCTGGACTACGTTCATGTATCGGAAATGAAAGAATTCGCCAAACAGCTTCATTACTGCTTATGTATCTTCCAGCCTGATATTGTACGATTTCGTCGAAATCTTTGATTTCGGGCTGCAAGCCAAAAACTGCCATGTCACTGCCTTTGTTGACGTATTTACATATGTATTTGATTGCCTTTACGGAGTTACAGTATTCAACGTTTATGTGTGCATTAAATGTTTTTGATAATAATGGGGAATATGGAACAACCCACAGGTTATCTACTTCGATGGTGGTACCGTTGCCATTGTAGGTTCTTCAGTCATTTTACAATTAGAAATTTCTCTTTCAACGGTCTTCTTACAATTAAAAATTTGTCTTTGAACGATATTCTTAAATACCTGTGTCCTGGTCGTCATTTATATTCCCTGTGTCCCGGTCGTCATTTGTATTTTTCAGCTTCACTATGAAATACATATCGCCGAACCTTTGTTTTTTTAACTAAAATCTGGTAGGCATTGATGACCTTATCCAAGTCAAAATCCCAAACCCAATCATCATCGCTATCATTTTCAGTTTTGATATGTTTTACTCTCGCTGTCCAGGTGGATCTTCATCTAACTGCGCGGTTTTGCGTTCTTTAGCCTCAAGCCTGTTTCCTTGCTGTTCTTTTGATTCCTCGGCACGCTTTCTTTTCTGACTTTCTCTATCAGCAGCAAGTTTTTTGGCATAGACTCTTTGAGCATCTTCATCGGCTTTTGCCATTGTAAGTTCATCAGTCATTTTAAACTTAAACATTAATAGATTTCTACGTGAACATATGTCTTAAATATCTTGAATGACGTCACCGTCAAAGCAAAAATGACGACAACTAATTTCATGACGTCAGTCAACACAGAAACATGACGTCACCTGACAGACAGACAGACACACAGACAGACAAATTATTTTTATATAGATATATATATATATATATATATATATATATATATATATATATATATATATATATATATATATATATATATATATATATATATATATATGTATATATATATATATGTACATATATAAATGTATATATATTTACTTATTTATTTTTTTATATATGTTTATTTAATGATGGGGTCTTGAAGTAAAAAATGTTGTAAAAGTAATAGTTTGATGTATAAATGAGGAAGCCTCCGTTCCAAAAGTCCTATTTTGAACACTTAAGTTTTTATTTTAGAGGGAAAGCTGAAAGTGTTCAGAATAGAAAGTAAATGAGATTTGCCTCAAGGGCTAGCTTCAAAGACTTCTCAATAGCTTTATTTATGCGCTCTTTAGGTTTTAATATTGCTCTTTCCTTTACTTGGAGGTCCAAGTTCAGAATAATCCATCGATATAGTTCAAAATTAATTCCTCGTCATCCTAAGTCATTAATTTACCTGTTAAAAATGAACGTTTTCATTTATGGATATATGAGCCAAAATAGAAGGGTGTGATCCTCCTCATATTTTCCTGGATTTTCGAATATATAGTTTGAAGCTAAAAGAAAGAGTTGTATTCAAATTTTGACTGGTAAAACGGAACGTTGTTTCACTTTATACTATGTACAACCACAATCACTGTTATAATTTTCTCTTACGTCTGTGTTCAATTAAGTGACTGAATTGAATCTGTTCATCCAACAGATGGTTTCAAGGTAGGCTTAAACAACTTTGGGAATGCTCATTTGCAAAGAGAAGATGAGACTAAACCTAATAGGAAACATTTCTGAAGGCACTTTCTTTTTCAGGATAAACAAAATGGGAAAGAAAAAACCGCGTGAGAAGCCACAAGCCAGCAAGCATGCACATAGCATGAACCCAAATAGGAGTACCACCGCCTTAAAGGGGGTAGCCAAGCCAAGGGACAAGGCAACTATTAAACGACTACAGATGTACAGAAATTTCAAAGCTAAACGCGATCGAACTGGTAAAATTATCCGAGCAGCACCTTATCAGAGCAAAGTGCCAGATGGGACTGTGGCACGTGTTGAGCCGAATCAGAGATGGTTTGGTAATACAAGGGTCGTTAGTCAATCTGCATTGCAGAAATTTCAGGAAGAATTGGGCAAGGCATTGCGAGATCCTTATCAAGTTGTAATGAAACAGACTCGTCTTCCAGTAACCTTACTAAATGAAACGGCTAAGTACAAGCGAGTTCATCTTCTTGATACAGAAAGCTTTGAGTCTGTTTTTGGAAAAAAGCGAACAAGGAAAAGGCCTTCTCTTGGTACTTGCGATCTGGAATCCTACATTGAAACTGCCCATAATTCATCAGAACTTTATGATGAAGACAAAGATAAGTCTTTGATACGTGATGCGCCTGACGAGGTAGCTGCTTCTAGAGAAATGGTGATGAAAGCAGGACAGAGCAAGCGTATTTGGAAAGAATTATACAAAGTCATTGATTCATCAGATGTAGTCATCCAAGTTTTAGATGCTCGAGATCCGATGGGTACTCGGTGCAAACAAGTAGAAGCCTATCTGAAAAAAGAGAAACAACATAAGCAGCTGATATTTATTCTGAATAAGGTTGATTTGGTACCTGTTTGGGTTACTCAGAGATGGGTTAAGATCATCAGCAAGGAATATCCAACCTTGGCTTTCAGGTAAACACTAATTATTTTACAACAAACAAAGAAAAGAATAATATAGTAGCAGTAGTAATGATAATTTATTATAATTTACAAATAAAATTATTTATGATAATTTATTATACAAAAAAATCAGATACAAGATCAATCAATTGTACTCGTTTGCGAGGGTGTACTACAAAAAAAGAAATAAAAAAAATATAGTCAATAAGAATCGGAGGCCAAAACTTGCATAAGTATTTCATTCACAATAAAAGTGTATAATATCACGATTTCAAATCAGAAATATTTATACATTTATTATCAGTTTAAGTTATGTGCAATACACAGGTAAGTGCAGCCATATTTTAAGGGGGTATTTAGCAGATTTTGAGAGGGTGGGGGGATTGAAAAGAAGGTTTTAAAAGTATCAAGGACAGCATAAAGGAAATTTGATTGTTTAATTGCAAGCAGAAACATACACAAGTATATATCTTGTCAAATTGGGAAAAAATCAGGTATTCAATTTTTTTTAGGAAAGAGACTTCTATATATAGTTTTTGGTAATAAAGGGTGCCAAATTAAAAAAGAAAATGTGAGTGCAAAATTAGCAAATGCTAAGTCAAATATGTGGCACCAAGCAGCTTGAGAAGATTTACTGTTTTTTCTGAAGGAGTATTAGTCTAGAATCAAATGTTTGTTTTTCAAAACATTTGAATTTTTACAGACACAAAACATTGCCAAATTTAACTTTAATTTCACGGTTTGGGAAAATATTTTGATTTTGATTTTCATGGTATTTTAAGGTTAAGAATCGGAATTTTTGGAGGCTTTAGCATGCTTTCAGTAATTTTCCTGGGAATTTTCTCTTGCTCTATCTCTTTCTCTAGGGCCCCTTAAAGTGATACCTTGTATCACTGTGATACCCACTACTTGTAGAGTAATACCTACATGCATTATAGGCATGTAGAAAAGGGTTATCAAAAATTGCGCAAGTTACTTTAAAACAATCATAAATGTTTACTTGTATAAAAAGTGCAGCTTTCTGTTCCTCTATTTAGCTATTAAATAAAAAAACAAGTTTTTCAACTGAAAGTAAAGAGCGGCATTAAAACTAAAAACGAACAGAAACTACTCCGTATATGAAAGGGGCTGTTCCCTCCTAAACACCCTGCTCTTTACGCTAAAATTTTACCCTTTCTCACAACTTTACTTTTTAAAACAATAAGAAAAACTCCTTACATCCTATTGAAAAACCTTTTTCATATTTATTTTCTCATTTTTTTTTAAGAATTCTAGAAAATCCTGCGCCCCCTTCGTGGAATTTCTCTTGTCCCATGTTAAATTCCCCATGGAAAGATTATTCCACGTAACCCCCTTCCGTCAACCCCCCTCCCCCCAACCAGAAAAAATTTCCCTGAAAATGTCTGGACACTTCCCAATAACCATTTCTATATGTAAATAATGGTCAAAGTCTGTGACTTGCAGCCACTCCCCCGAGGACTGTGGGGGAGTAAGTCATCCCCAAAGACATAGTTATTAGGTTTTTTTTGACTATGCTGACCAAAATGGCTATCTAAAAATTTTGATCTGGTGACTTTAGGAAAAAATGAGTGTGGGAGGGGGCCTAGGTGCCCACCAATTTTTTTTGGTTACTTAAAAGGGGCATCAGAACTCTTAATTGTGTTGCGAGAGCAACACTTTGGTTTTGTCCCGTTTTTTTTTCCCCTGATGTGTCCGATCTCAGCTTATTCCAGGAAACTGGTGAGGGTCTAACCTTTCCAGTTTTTACGGAAAGTGTGGACCTCAGGCCGGATTGATGAATATGACATTACATTTTGAAAAGCTCTGCAGAACTTTTGCCTGGGGCCAAAAAGGATTTTGCTTGTCCACGAGCCAGAGCCTATGGTGTGCGAAGTGAAGTGGAGTTATATAGCCTATGTCAGAGAGGAGTATCTGAAGTTGTGTAGCCAAGCTTTCGTTTCATCAAAGCATGTTTCTGCTTTCGAGTGGAAAGCTCCGTTCTAGCAGGCAAGCAGGTAGGCACCACTTTCAAATTGAAGATGGACTAAAATCTATAAATGTTAAATATATGCGGCAGTTACCCGGCCCCACAGCCAGTATATCTTCTTTGAGAAAAATTTACAGAAGGAAAAACGTGGCATTTTCCCACGGGTCCGCTGCCATCTATTGTTTCTATCCATTTCTGTTCGTGATTTCAGCTGAGTTTATCATTCAGTTTTTCGGACTTGAGATTGTGGTAGAGAAATTGTATCAGATGTGCCTAATAAACTTTAAAAGTTCTCTCATTGTTAAAGAAATTGGAGCTTATCCTTTGCTCCTTTCTAAGTGGTGACGTTAGAAAGTTGGCCTACGGCAAAAAAAAATCAACTTTTGAACTAAGACAGATAGAATTTTTTCGACGGCAATCGATAGCTCTTGATGAGCTGATCAAAGTATATGACATTCATTTTTTGGTACAAAAATTTCTTCATGAGATATACCAGTTTGAAAGTTTCAAGGGGTGGACAACTTCAGTAGTAAGGTACACACTGAAACGAAATCTAGGCCGATACAAATTGTGAGACATATAGAGGACTTGTAAGCAACAGTTGGCTGTTAGGTAATAATCACCTTAGGCAATGAGGGGTTAGCAACTTTTGGTAGTTGGTGTATCTATTATTTGTTTCCAGTATATTTGATGGTAAAACCAATTTGGTTCCAGTGGTAAGACATGTAGGGGACTTGTAAGTAATAATCTGCTGAGGGGTTTGTAACTTTTGCTAGTTGGAAACAAAAAATAGGTCCATACCAATTGTGAGACACGTAGGGAACTTGTAAGCAACAGTCCGCGGTTAGCTGATAATGATCTTCGGCAATGAGGGGTTTGCAACTTTTGCTAGTTGATGTACTTATTATTTGTTTCCGTGTATTCGATGATCAGACCAATTTAGTTCCAGTGGTAAGACAAGTAAGGGACTTGTAAGTAATAATCGGCTGTTAGGCTACAATCATCTTCAGCGATGAGGGGTTTGCAACTTTTGCGAGTTGGTGTACCTAGTATTTATTTTAAGATCCTAACAGATTCAGCATTTAATCGAAGCGAGGAAACAAAACCAAACTGTTGCTCTTGCAACAATTTACTCGGCGATGCCGAACAAAGGTTGCCGCAACACCTCACGTTGCCGATACAACCTAGATCTAGTTTCCGTTAGAATGAGCCCTTTCGTGACATTCTAGGACAACTGGGTTGGTAAGATCACTCCTGGAAAAAAACAAAACAAATAAACACATAGGCTACCCGTGATCAGTCTTCTGGCAAAAAATGCAAAATTCCACGTTTTTGTAGATAGGCGCTTGAAACTTCTACAGTAAAGTTCTCTGATACGCTGAATGTGATGGTGTGATTTTCGTTAAGATTTTATGACGTTTAAGGGGTGTTTCTCCCTATTTTCCAAAACAATGCAAATTTTCTCAGGCTCGTAACTTTTGATGGGTAAGACCAAATTTGATGAAACTTATATATTTAAAATTAGCAAAAAAAGCTATTCTTTTGATGTATATATTATTGTCAAAATCCGTTTTTTAGAGTTTTGGTTACTATTGAGCCGGGTCGCTCCAATTCACCATGGTCGTTACCACGAACTGCTTGATAGTTTGATATTTAGATTCTGGTAAATAAATATCGATACGAGAAATATTTATGGCATTATATAGATATAGAAAGGAATACAAATATCTATATTTGTTGCGAAATAGTGTGAAACTATGTTTGTTGCTAGTGTAAATTATAACTATTGAATTTGCATATTGAATTATTGAAATGAGTAGAAAATGATAAATCGCCAACCAGTTTGATAATGTAACTTGAGAAATTAGGTTTGAAAAATTAAAACGTGGAAGCAGGAGACGAAGTTTGGGGGGGGATTTGTCAAAACCGGAATCAGGTGAAACTTTTGAACATTGTGGAAAAATACCCAAAATCAGGAGGTATTTTAGCCATTCTACTATAGAGAACGACGTCCAAAAGAACTACGTTCTCTTGGTTTTTGCTTCGCTTGTTTTTGCTTCGACTCAGTTTGTGACAATGCTGCAAAATTTCGGAGTTCACCCTTAACTCGTTTTTCGCATTGAATCTGTCAGTGGCTGTGACTTAGTTAAAAGTTTGCAGTGGAGTGGGGAAGGGCTGAGTTAAGACTTTTATAGTGAGTAAGGATCTAACTCTTTTTTTTTCACCAAATCAGTATATAACAGTGCTGCGAAAATCTGCGATTTGTAACGAATTTATTATTCGTTAATATAATAAAATCTGCGAAATAAACGAAATTTATTATTAATATTAAAACTTTATTTAATTTAAAAACTTTGTTATATTTAATATAATATTAAATAAATATATTTAATAATAAATATTAAAACTAAAATTTTGTTCCAGTATCGTGATTCACCCACGAGTGATCCATCTTTGACCAATCTTGGCAATTATCTCCATTGGAATAAATATCAGCATTGATCTACCCATTTGAATGAGCACAACTAAAAAGCTGCGTTCTATAAAATGTAATTATTTCATCGGTTATTGCGTTTGATTTTCGAGGGTTGTAGTTTTGATCTTTTTGTATTAAGCTTGAACAATTTCTTGCATATCTTTGAAAATTACGGGTATGAATTCAAATCTGCTTAAAAATGTCCAATTGACGGGAAATAAAGACAATGAGGTACATTCCAATTGGTTTGTAAAGCATTGAAACGGAACCATGAAACATAATGGCTGTCAAGTTAAGTCCCCCGTAAGAAGGCACTCCATTAATTTTGTCCTGTGAGATGCGAAATCTTTAACTATAATAGCTAGAGTAGTTTCAATGAATTTTATGTAAATCAATGCAAATGTTCGAATGATAATTCTAGCTATTAAAAAAGGTAAAAAGGTAAAGAATACGGCATTGGACTTTGCAGTCCCATCGGCGGTGCTGACCTTCGTTTCTTGGACTACTATAGAGCCTGTGCTCGTCAAGCCTTTGCTCAGGAGAAAGCCGCCACAGCTGAGGCAATGCACAGAACTGAAACAAATGTACAGGTCTAATCTTTTCCTAGGCCGCCAGAGATACCAAAAAACATATAAATCTGCAATTTGATACATTTGGTCCTAGACATTTTAAAGGTTTTTTTTTATCTTTTTTAATAATATATATCCAACCTGTAAAACAGGGTGTCAGGTTTTCCACTAGGATTTTTACATCCTGTTATGTAACAGTATTCTCTATTTTTACGCGGTTAAATATTTCTAATTTTAGCGAGAAACAAACTTTTGGCAATGGTCTTATTGGAACCATCTGGACTTTTAAGAAGGCATCAGTGCATAGAAAACCGCGTGATCGGCACTCTGTTTTATTTATAAACTCTTTGATTTCAACATTTTGGAATATCTGTGATGATCCCATGATTATTCTGCATTAATTAAAAGTAAAGAAAGTTTAACTTTTTAGGCTCAAGTTTGACTTTTCACCTCGATGCTTTAAGAATGACTGCTGAAACACAAGGGCCGTTCATTTGGAATAAGAAGTATTTTTAAAGCACTAAAAAAACTTTAGCGTAACGATCGGGGAGTTGAGGAGGGGGAAAACCCCTTACATACGGAATAATTTCTGTTCATTTTAAGTTAATGCCACCCCTTAATTTCGGTCGATTTTTTATTTTGTTTAGTAGAGCATAAAGGTCCCTGATTGAACCTCAACTGAACTTTTCTATCTTTATTCGACAGATAGCTTAACCATTTTCTTTTTATTAAGGCCTAAATTATTGACCCATATGATGTTTAAATTATGATACCAGAAGTAAGGAAATAAAAGAAAACTTTGGAAAGACCTTGAGGTCAAGAAGTCAGTCCAGTCTTTTGATGGTTAAAAATAAAAATGGGGTATCAATTGGTAATGGATGGGTGATGTGTTAAATGAGCTTTTGAATAATGGTGTTTGCAAAGTTATAGATACAATTCTATAAACATGATTTTTGATTAATAAACAGGGTTTCATATAGTTGTTGTTTTTTTTTTTTTTTTTTTTTTTTTTTTTTTTTTTTTTTTTTTTTTTTGTTGCTAATTAAAGTTGCTTCACTGAAAAGAAGTAATTGAATAAAATGGTAGATCTGACGGCACACACCTAAAGTGCTTACCTATACAAAGTGGTCAATTATATGTTGACAATAATGTGTCAACTGTGTTTACCAACTCTTTAATAAATAGTTCAAAAAATGCCTCCTTAAATAGTCTTCTTAGTTTTTTGAACTCAAAATCTATTATATGTAATATTTAATTTGGTTTCTGGAATGACCACTCAGCAGAATTTATGTATATTTATGCATAAATAGTATTTATACTTATGCATAAATAGTATTTATACTTATGCATAAATAGCATTATTATAATATGTTTTATATTTATTTTATTATATATTATTTTTGTATTTTATAAATTTTATATTTTTTATATAAAAACGTATTCATTATATTGTTTGTATGTTATTAATTATTATTTTATATTACATAATACGTTCTATTATGTTTTATTATATTTATTTTGTTTTATTATAATTATTGGGCATAATATGCTATATTTATGGAACAAATATCATATTAATACAAAATAATTACACTATGCATAAATATTGATATTTGTGCATAAATATTTATGCATAAATAGCTTGATTTTATTAATATATTTTATTTTTACGATTTATTCTTTTAATATGATAAAGGCTGTATTCCAGCTGCAAAAGTTCTAAACATAAAAAAACCTTTACTCTATTTCTAATGGAACTTAAGTTATAGACTTTCCCACATAGGAATATACAACAATTGTTTAAATTGGTTTCATCTCATAATTGGCTTTGTCTATCTTCTCCAGCCCTAAGGCTAAATTATCTTTAGCCCAAGCTAAAGCAACGTTAAAAACAGGAAAAACAAAACACAACCAACATTTTAATTCAGTTTGATATAGTTGCACTCTTTTCCAGCAGTTCGTGGTAACGAACTGTAGTAAGGGGCGAGCCGACTCAATAGTAACCGAAACTCTAAAAACGGAATTTTGATAGCAATATATACATCAAATGAATCTGATTTTTATGCTGATTTTAAATAAAGTTTCATCACATTTAGTCTTACCCATCAAAAGCTACGAGCCTGAGAAAATTTGCCTTATTTTCGAAAAGGAGGAAACACCCCCTAAAAGTCATAGAATCTTAATGAAAATCCATCATATTCAGCGTGTGAGAGAACCCTACCGTAGAAGTTTCAAGCTCCTATCTACAAAAATGTGGAATTTGTCCTTTTTTTGCCAGAAGAAAGATCACGGATGCGTGTTTATTAGTTTTTCTGTTTTTTTCTGTTTTTATTCCTAGGGGTGATTGTATGGATCTAGTAGTCCTAGATTGTCGTGGGGTGGCTCGTTCTAACGGAAAGTAAAAGTTCTAGTTCCCTTTTAAGTAACCAAAAAATAGGAGGGCAATAAGGCCTCCAACGTTCATTTTTCTACAAAGTCGTCGGATCAAAATTTCAAGATAACCATTTTTTTTCATCATAGTCAAAAAATTTAATCACTATGTCTTTGAGGACGACTTAATCCCCCACAGTCCCCGGGGGATGGGCTGCAAGCTATGAACTTTGCCCATTGTTTTATTGGTTATTGGGAAGCATACAGACGTTTTCCGGGAGATTTTTTTCTGTTGATGGAGAGGGGGTTACGTGAGAGGATCTTTCCATGGAGGAATTTATCATAGGGTAAACTAATTTCTATGAAAAGGGTGCTGGGTTATCCAGCATTATTTAAAAAAAAAAACAATGAGAAATTAAATGAAAAAAAAAACTGTTTTTCAACTGAAAGTAAGGAGTAACATTAAAACTTAGAACGAACAGAAATTTTTACGTATATGAGGGGCTTCGTCCCCTCCTCACTGCCTCGCTCTTTACGCTAAAGTATTTTTAGCAATTTCAAAGGAGCTATTTATTCTAATTAAACGGCCTTTTTGATTCAGGGGTTATTCTTAAAGAATTGGAACAAAATAAAACTTTAGTGTAGAGAGCGAGGTATTGACGAGGGGGCGAACCCCCTTATATACGTAATAAAAATATACGAATATAGAAGTTTGTAAATAAAATGAAAAGTTCTAGTGGTCTTTTTAAGTGACCAAAAATCGGAGGGCAACTAGGCCCCCTCCCCCGCCCCTTTTTAACCAAAACCTGATCAAAACTTTGAGAAAGCCATTTAGCCAAAAAAGGTAAAAATAATATGCAAATTTCGTTTTAATTATTCATGTAATTATTTTGTAATCAAAACTTGCAGTAATTCAAAAACATTCAGAAATTAAATTAAAAAAATTTAACTGAAAGTAAGGAGCGACATTAAAACTTAAAACGAACAGACATTATTCCTTCTATGAAAGGGGCTATCCCCTCCTAAATGCCCCGGTCTTTACGCTAAAGTTTGACTCTTTCTCACAACTCTACTTTTTAAAACAATAAAACACTTTTGCGTAAAGAGCAGGGTGTTGAGGAGGGAACAGTCCCTTTCATATACGGAATAATTTCTGTTCGTTTTAAATTTTAATGTCGCTCCTTACATTCAGTTAAAAAAAAAACTTTTTTATTTATTTAATTATATGAAAAAGCGTGTGTAATTATAGTCTTGGGCGTACACAGCCGAAAGTAAGTCTAATTAGTGTCAAACGATTGTTTCTAGGAGGAGGGAGGAGGTCTGAAATTCAAAAAGGTATTTTTTGGTTACAGTTTTTTAATTGTCCTGGTGTGTTATTCTTTATATATTTTTTTTTTTTTTTTGAGATGAGATTACTTTGTTGATCAATTCTCAAAACAACAAATTAAATACAATTGAAAATATTGGAACATTTGGAACCCCGCTTTTATATAAATACTAGCTGTTGGGGTGGCGCTTCGCGCCACCCAACTTGGTGGGGCGCTTCGCGCCCCCCAAGCCCCCCCGCGCGCGTAAGTCGTTACGCGCCATATTAGTTACGCGCCATTGTAGTTGTGTCCCTGTGTCCCACCTGTGAATAGAGATAGATATAAATATATGTCTTTAAATACGTAAAACATGCGAATATACAACATTCTTCGCTGTCCCATTGTCTGTGCATATAAATAGATTGTCAGGTTTACTGACTCTTGAACATGCAACATATAATTGTCCATGGGAAAAACAATCCGTATTCAGATCTATACCTCATTATTCTAATGATGTGTCCCTGTATCCTGGTCGTCATTTATATTCCTTGTGTCCCGGTCGTCATTTGTGTCCCAGTGTCCCGGTCTGTAATTTCTATTCGAACAATCCCTGTGTCCCGGTCGTCATTTATATATCCCGCCTGTGCCCCCGGCGTCCCCGTTGTAGTTGTGTCTCTGTGTCCCGGTCGTCATTTATATTCCCTGTGTCCCGGTCGTGATTTGTGTCCGGGTGTCCCAGTCTGTAATTTCTCTTTGAGGTTCCCGGTCGTCACTTATATTCCCTCTGTCTCGGTCGTCATTTGTGTCCCGGTCTGTAATTTCTCTTTGAGTGTTTTTTCTTTTTAGTTTTTTACTTTTTTTCTTTTTTCAGTTTTCTTTTTCTTCTTTATTTTTCAGCGTCACTATGAAGTACATATCGACGAACCTTTGTTTTTTTAACTTAAATCTGGTAGGCATTGATGACCTTATCCAAGTCAAAATCCCAAACCCAATCATCATCGCTATCATTTTCAGTTTTGATATGTTTTGACTCTTTCTGTCCAGGTGGATTTTCATCTAACTGCGCGGTTTTGCGTTCAAATACCGTTAATGACGTCACCGTCAAAGCAAAAATGACGACAACTAATTTCATGACGTCAGTCAACACATAAACATGACGTCACCTGATCCACAGATCCACAGACAGACAACTTATTTATATATATATATAGATATTATCAATTAGCCCCTTCTCCTTCCTTAATCCCAGTCTAATTTAGGATAATCCAGGATGTAGTATTCAGAACAAACAGAAATTTAATTGAAAAACAATTGATTGAAAACAGTATTGGCTCTAAATATTAATATGAACAGAAATTATTTCTTATTTGAGGGGTTGCCCCCCTCTTTTCTCAACCCTTCTGCTCTTTATTCTAAAGTCTGACTTACCTCCCCATACTTCAAGAAAAAGTGCTCTAACACATGGATAATGGGCAATAGATTCTTCCAGAGTGGATTCACAATTCTCAAAGAATGGAGGGGGCTTACTTTTTCGATTTATGTGTTATGAAATAGAATCAGCAGTAAAACACTAAATAGTATGTCGGTTTTAAAGATTTGTTCATAAACCTTGTGATAGTAAAGGTCTAATTAGCGGCTTTAGCAAAAGTTTAGTTTTGTTCGGCTAATAGATAACTTCGAAGACCACACTGCCTTTCCATGACGAAAGTATAACAGTATAACAAATTTTGTTTGTTTTTATTGATGTCTTTTAGTTTTACTGCTTATGATGAACACTGTATATGTGTTCGAAATATCCAGTTAAAAATCTTATATCTGTTCCCTGTCGATTAAAAGGTTTCATCCCTATTTTGAACTGTTATACTTTTGTTCTGCTAATTGTTCGACATTTGCCATAAACTTTGATCTCGTTATTTGAAGTAGTAGAAAGTGTGTGTTGAAATTGCGGTCTTGCATCTTTAGGTTTAGTTTAAATAATTCAATATACTTTCAGATCATCTTTAACTCACCCTTTTGGAAAGGGATCCTTGATCAACCTTTTACGACAATTTGGAAAACTCCATTCAGATAAAAAACAAATTAGTGTTGGTTTCATAGGATATCCTAATGTAGGAAAAAGCAGCATAATCAATACACTTCGATCGAAAAAAGTTTGCAAAGTGGCACCAATTGCTGGCGAAACCAAAGTTTGGCAATACATTACCCTTATGAGAAGGATCTTTCTTATTGATTGCCCAGGAGTTGTCTTCCCTACTGGGGAGACAGATGAAGAAAAGGTCCTCAAAGGTAAATGTTCCCATATTTTTAAAAATCTGTTAATATTTATGTCCTATCAAATCTAAAAGGCCAGACTTGTATTTCCACCTTCCCCGGGCTTCAGAAACGATGAGGAATTATTTGAATTCATTCCTTCTTCTAGGAATATTAGTAAGAAGATTGAAGTCTTCGCTTTGTATATAAGACTATATTTTTTTTATTGTCCTGGTATAGTTTTCGCTTCTGGTTGTCCTATTTAAATTTATTCATATATTACAGATACATTTATTCAGATACCCATTCAAAATTATCTTTATAATCATATTTATAAAGATTATATTTCATAACTTTCTATATAGTAAGTTGCTGATATAACAAGTTATTATTCAGATACCCATTCAAAATTATTTTTTTGATTATATTTATGTAGTCGATTTTTCATAATTTTCTATATAATAAGTTGCTCAAATAATACATTAAAATCCTATTTTTGTGCTAGTATTTTTTATTTTGTGTGTGTGTGCGTGTTACCATTTCTTTTTATATTTTACGTCTATTTCTCAGAAATACTGTGTTCTATTCTAACCAAATATTGCTTAGTTCAACATTGGTGCTTAGCTTGTACCGTAGGTTGTTTTTGGGGAAGGACAGAAAGGGCATTTGTCCCAAGTGCAGACATATTAAGGGCGCGGAATTTCAAATAATTAATGTAACGGTTAAAATTATTTTAATTTTTTTATTTCTATTAAAATAAAGTAAAGGGTGATGTTAAGAAAGGAAAATAATTATAAATTATTAATTAATCAACACAATAAAACTAAATAAAAAATATTAATAATTAAAATAGTTCAATTATAGTAATTGATGATAATTAAATAATTTAAATGATGAAGTAGAAAAAAATAAAACATAGATTATTAATCAGTTAATGCATTGAAAATAATTTTGTTGATAGATAAAAATTTTGTTAAAATTTTGGCTGAAAATTTGTGGGAGACAGGGGGGGCACTATTCAATATTTTGCCCCGGGGTAAGACAGGTCAGAGCCACCACTGGCTTGTACAATCTGTTATATTTGAAAGCTTCTGAAACACAAATGAAAATCAGTATCAGTATTTTCATCTTTCTTTGCAAAATTTTTCAAGAAATAATTATGTCCCCTCAAATCTAAAATAGCTAGCTTTGTTCTTTTCAATATCTTTCTTTATGATCCGATTAACTCTACATAATCAATATTTCCTCAAAATACTGCAGGTTATTCGGGTTGCAGCGGTAGCTCGCAACCTAGTAAGAGACGATCATGTCCCATACAAAGAAATGCAATAGCCCCTTTGTTCCTAAAAATAGAGTTAGATTGAAACACAAAGTATACCATTAGAATCACCTTGTCCACAACCTCTATGTAGGGAACTCACAGCTCCTTGGCCTGAATAACGAAGAAAATCCATTGGCTTGAAAAACATACAAATTTGCTTGAACTACGATATTCTGCATCGGCGGTATCTTTTTCCCCACTCTTTTTCCTCTTCAGCTAGCGGGGCACTGGGAAATCATAGAAAGCTGTTTAATGGCTCATTTTAAAGGAAATTGATATATTTAATAGCTCTTTATAAGTCTCGAAAATAATTTTTAACATAGAATCAATTTTCTACGAAAAACTGCATTTTCATGTACAAGTATGATGAATGATGTCATAATCTTAGGTTGTCAACATATATGGTGTAAAAGTAAATCCAATTAGAACTATTAGAACCGCATTGTTCAATACCCCTTTATAGACAACTAGCTATAACATAATAATACTAACAACTATAACACGTGAAAATGCTATCAACTATAAAACATAAAAATGCTTACTAAGTTCTTACTATAAGGTGAAAGAAAATTATGGCGAAGAGTTATATTTTAAATTAGGGATTCCAAAAGAATCCCTGAGGTCTTGAATGCAGGTGCGAGCAAACTGTCTCCCTCTTTATAGTGTTTGGAAAAATAGGTGTCACCCGGAAATGCGGTATACTTGCCCGATTTGCGGTGATCTTGATGGCTGGACCATTTCTTTTCAGGTGTCAGGGGCTAAATGAGCTGAGAGGGAGCTTTCTTAGTATGGGTGGTGGTGAGCCCCTTATTGGAACTTTGAAGTCGATGTCGAAAATAAATATAGTAGCAGTGGGAAATTTTGTCCCGGAAGGGTCTTATTATTCGAAAGTCGAGTGTCACATGATTTAGTTTGTTTGTTGTTGTATATGTATGTATACGGCCTGAAAAATGGCTTTAAATACAGTCATTCATTCATTCGTTAGTCACGCAAATGGAACAGCAGAAATATACATCCTTGATTCTGAAAGTGACTTTTAATATAATTCGTAGAAAACATATTATACCATTGGTTTTGAGTGGTTTTACTCTGTTGGATCTTGAACATGCCAGCAGAAGTGAACTGAAACCAAGAGTGCCCAATGTTGCAGTAGAAATTACAAGGGCCTGTGGGCTACTCCTTGAATCGGATTCAGCTGTATCTGCTGAAACAATGGGATTTCCTTGCGACGCGTGGGAATGAAACTGCGAACCTTCACTTAGAAGGTGAGGTTTTGTCCAGTACGCCATCGCAAGGTAACTATGATATCTATGTAATCTTTGCTATGTTTTTTACAGGGACAAGTAGCAAGTCTCTGTAAAACACATAGCAGAGATAAAATAAATATTATAGTAACCTTGTGATGGCGTACTGGACAAGGCTTCAGCTGCTAAGTGAAGGTAGCAGGTTCAAACCCACGTGTCGCAAGGATTTCTACTGCTTTCAGAATCAAGGATGTATATTTTTGCTGTTCCATTTGCGTGACTAATGAATGAATGACTGTATTTAAAGCCATTTTTCAGGTCGTATACATACATATACAACAGCAAACAAACTAAATCATGTAACACTCGACTTTCGAATAATAAGACCATTCCGGACAAAATTTCCCACTGCTACTATATTTATTTTTGACGTCGACTTCAAAGTTCCAAGAAGGGGCTCACGACCACCCACACCAAGAAAGCTCCCTCTTAGCTCATTTAGCCCATAACACCTGAAAAGAAAATGGTCCAGCCATCAAGATCACCGCAAATCGGGCAAGTATACCGCATTTCTGGGTGACACCTATTTTTCCAAACACTATAAAGAGGGAGACAGTTTGCTCGTACCTGCATCCAAGACCTCAGGGATTCTTTTGGAATCCCTAATCTTATCTATCTATATATATACAAATGGTCCGTTATACTATCTTCTAAAAAACTAAAAGAAAGAAAATACTGAAAAAAAGAAAAAAATAAAAGAGGAAAAAAAGAAAAAACACAGCTCAATGCCAATCATTTAAAAAAACTAAAAAAAAAACTATACAGGTTTCAGTTCTTTTCTATTTTTTCTACCACTATATTAATCAAGTATTCAATAATACAATCTGTATTAACAGTTACAGCAGTAAATTGACTTTAATGCTCTCTTTCGAATTCGAAGGATGTGAGTTCAAGTCACTTCCATTTTCTCAACCACATTATATTAATCAAGTATTCAATAATACAATCTGTATTAACAGTTACCGCAGTACATTTCTATAAAAATATACAGTTTGTTTTTCCGTTTCTTTGTCTGTTACACTATTTATAATCTATTATAAAAAAAAATTAAAAAAGAAAAAAACTGAAAAAATATATAAAAAAAATAAAAAATAAATAAAGAAAAAAATTGAAACAACTACGAAAAAGGAAAAATCTAAAAAAAATGAAAAAATAAATAAATAAAAAATAAAGAAAAAATAAAAAAGTAAAAAAAGATAAATCTACATATGACGTCGTATTCAAAATGACGTCATTGCAATATAAGGAAGCTTTCATTTTAATACATGATGTCATATTCAATATGACATCTTATTCAATGTGACGTCTTATTCAATATAAATGTTTGCGGTTCAAAGAGAAAGTACCACTAATCCTACAATGGCACCAAAAAGGGCACACCAGGAGGAAACACCAGAGAAAACCTAATAGAGGCAACAATCTGGACAGGGCCTTCTGAGGGTGATGCTGTTCTTATTCCTCGCATTCCCATGATTCAAACGGATTTTCCTTTTCAATTTAAAAGATTGAAATTCCCAATTCGATTAGCATTTGCAATCACCATCAACAAAGTTCAAGGGCAATCATTAGAAAAATGTGGTATAGATCTTAATACGGATTGTTTTTCCCATGGACAATTATATGTTGCATGCTCAAGAGTCGGAAAACCGGACAATCTATTTATATGCACAGACAATGGAACAGCGTGGAATGTTGTATATCCACAAGTTTTACGCAGTTAAAAATTAGCACATATCCGTCGTATATATGAGAATCCATATATAGAAGCCTGCCGCGTGCCACTAGATGGGGCCAGGCGGCAAAGCCGCCTGGTCCCAGCTAGTATATCTATATATATAAAAATGTACTGTCCGTCTGCCGTCTGTTACACTATCTATATATCTATCTATCTAAAAATAAGTTGTCTGTCTGTCTGTGGATCTGTGGATCAGGTGACGTCATGTTTCGGCTGACGTCATGAAATTAGTTGCCGTCATTTTTGCTTTGAAGGTGACGTCATTCAAGTTATATAAGACATATGTTCGCGTAGAAATCTATTAATGTTTAAGTTTACAATGACTGATGATGATGCTCAAAGAGTCTATGGGCACACGTAAAAACATTAAAATTAACTACAAATATGCGTGTCCGATTGCAAAACGATGACTCTGGTCAAACATTTTCAGATCAATTGCTGGCAATGGGAAACGGAAAGCTCCCAGTAGACTCAATTTCAGGACGTATACAACTACCTGCTGATTTCTGTAATTTAGTGACGTCCAAAAATGAATTGATTGAAAAAGTATTTCCGAATATTCTAAAAAATTATAAAAATAATAAATGGCTAAGTGAAAGAGCGATTCTCGCACCCAAAAATATAGACGTCCACGAAATCAACAATATTGTTTTGACCAAGATTCAAGACCAGGCAGTCCTTTACAAGTCAGTCGACACAGTTTTGGAACCAAATGAAGCGGTTAATTATCCATCTGAATTTTTAAATTCCATAGATCTTTCAGGGTTTCCACCACACGTGCTACAACTAAAAATAGGCGTACCAATAATACTTTTAAGAAATATAAACCCACCAAAGCTTTGCAATGGCACTCGACTTGCCGTAAAAAAAAAACAGTGGAAAACCTAATAGAGGCCACAATCTTGACAGGGCCTTTTGAGGGTGAGGCTTTTCTTATTCCTCGCATTCCCATGATTTCAACGGATCTGCCTTTTCAATTTAAAAGATTGCAATTCCCAATTCGATTAGCATTTGCAATCACCATTAACAAAGCTCAAGGTCAATCATTAAAAAAATGTGGTATTGATCTTAATACTGATTGTTTTTCCCATGGACAATTGTACGTTGCATGTTCGAGGGTCGGTAAACCTGACAATCTATTTATATGCAGCGAGAACTGGACAGCGAAGAATGTTGTATATTCCCAAGTTTTACGCAGTTAATTTGTATTTCGGAACCAAATGAAGAGGTTAATTATCCATCTGAATTTTTAAATTCCATAGATCCTTCAGGGTTTCCACCACACGTGCTACAACTAAAAATAGGCGTACCAATAATACTTTTAAGAAATATCAACCGACCAAAGCTTTGCAATGGCACGCGACTTGCCGTAAAAAAAAAACAATGGAAAACCTAATAGAGGCCACAATCTTGACAGGGCCTTATGAGGGTGAGGCTGTTCTTATTCCTCGCATTCCCATGATTCCAACGGATCTGCTTTTTTCAATTTAAAAGATTGCAACACAGACAATGGGACAGCGAAGACTGTTGTATATTCACAAGTTTTACGTAGTTAATTTGTATTGTATCTATCTATCTATCTATCTATATAAAAACGAGTTGTGTGTATGCATGTTTGTTTGTTTGTAAAAAGAGCGTTTGCATATGACGTCATTATTAGTACATACGGCTTTGTATATGGACAGACAATGGGAAAGCCAAGAATGTTGTATATTCGCAATTTTTACGTAGTTTGAAACACATATATAAATCTATCTATATTCACAGGTGGGACACAGGGACACAACTACAATGGCGCGTAACTAATATGGCGCGTAACGACTTACGCGCGCGGGGGGGGGGGGGGCTTGGGGGGCGCGAAGCGCCCCACCAACAGCTAGTATATAAATAAGTTGTCTGTGTTTCGAGTGACGTCACTGTCCGCATATGACGTCTGAATTATTTCATCATATACCAATTCAACAACGAATGTATTCAAGGCGAAGTAGCTCAGTTGGTAAAGCGTTACGTTCCAGGTTCTAGGCCCGAGAGGTTCCAGGTTCGAACCATGGCGTTAGCAAAATGAAAAGAAAATAAAACTAAAAACTAATAAAAAAAACTAAACAAACTAAAAAAACTAAAAAAATTCTGTGTGTCTGTCGAGTGACGTCACTGTCCGCATATGACGTCTGAATTATTTCATCATATACCATATCAAAAACGAATGTATTCAAGCCGAAGTAGCTCAGTTGGTAAACCGTTATGTTCCAGGTTCTAGGTCCGAGAGGTTCCAGGTTCGAACCTTGGCTTTAGCAAAAATAATGGAGAAAAAGAAAACTAAAAAAAAATAAAAATAAAAAAACTAAAAAAGGTAAATGTATTCAAGCCGAAGTAGCTGAGTTGGTAAAGCGTTATGTTCCAGGTTCTAGGTCAGAGAGGTTCCAGGTTCGAACCTTGGCTTTAGCATTAATACAAAAGAAGAAAAAAAACTAAAAAAGGTAACAAAAAAAACTAAAAAGAAAAAGAAAAAAAACTAAAAAAACTAAAAAGAAAGATTAAAAAAAAAAAAAACTAAAAAATGTAAAAACCAAAAAAAAACTAAAAAGAAAAAAAGGAAAAAACAAAAAATTTATTTCATCACAAACCAATTCAAAAACGAATGTATATACAGACCGGGACACCGGAATACAAATGACGACCGGCACACAGGGATTATAAATGACGACCGGGAAAATCAAAGAGATATTACAGACTGGGACACCGGGACACAAATGACGACCGGGACACAGGGAATATAAATGACGACCGGGACACTCAAAGAGAAATTACCGACTGGGACACCGGGACACAAATCACGACCGAGACACAGGGAATATAAATGACGACCGGGACACAGGGACACAACTACAATGGCGCGTAACTAATATGGCGCATAACGACACCGGGACAAAGGGAATATAAATGACGACCGGGACACTCAAAGAGAAATTACAGACCGGGACACCGGGACACAAATCACGACCGAGAAACAGGGAATATAAATGACGACCGGGACACAGGGACACAACTACAATGGCGCGTTAACTAATATGGCGCATAACGACTTACGCGCGCGGGGGGATTGGGGGGCGCGAAGCGCCACCCCAACAGCTAGTCTTCTATAAAAAAAAGGAAAAAAAAAACATAAAAACTGAAAAAAAGGAAAAAAACTAAAAAAAAGAAAAGAAAGAAAAACTAAAAAAAAGAAAAAACTAAAAATTAAGGAAAGAAAGAAAGCTAAAAAAGTAAAAAACTAAAAAGAAAAAACCAAAAAAAGAAAAAATAAAAAAATAAAATTAAAAAACCTAAATTAGGTAAAAAGCTAAAAGAACTAAAACTAAAAAAACTAAAAAACAAAAAAAAAGAAAAACTAAAAAAGGAAAAAATTAAAAAATGAAAAGAAAAAAAAGAAAAAAAAGCTGAAAAAAGGTCAAACGAAAAAAGAAAAAAATATAAAAAAAATAAGAAAAGATAAAAACTAACGAAAAAGAAAAAAAGAAAAAACTAAAAAAGAAAAAAACTAAAAAAGAACCATACAGTTTCCTCTAAATATTCAGCTGTCAAATCTAACAGTTTGTAGCTCTGAACTGGATCTGGTGAACAAGGCAATATCATCGGCAAAGAATAGTAATGATAATACTTTATTTCCAATGTGTACAACTGGCGCCCACCTTTTTTCATGGTATTCGGAAAAATCATTTATAAAAATAGCAAAAAGTTTCGGTGATAGGGTACTACCCTGTTTTACACGTTTTACATTAAAAAAAAAAAACTCTTAGATATACCACTTCCTGCTATCTTTACCACATTTCTGGTCAAACAATACATCGAAAGAAGAACCCTTAAAAGGGTGGCGGAATTCCTGTTCCTAAAAGCGTCCTAAACAGAATTATGCGGTCAACATTGTCAAATGCTCTACTTAAATCAAGAAAAACCACGTACAACTTTCCGTTTCCCTTGCAATACTTACTAATCAACTCATTTAGAACAAACATTCGTTCAGATGGTGAGTACTCTTTACGGAAACCGGCTTGCTCTTCTCTCAGAATTTGCCTCTCATCCAGCCATAATTTCAGCCTTTTGTTTAAGATTTCGTCCAAAATTTTTCCAAGACAGTTTCCTAAGCTGATCGGTCGGTAATTCTCGCACAAACTTGCATCACCTTTCTTAAATAGGGGGATAACTACAGATCTCTTCCAAGGATCAAGCCACTTTTTTCTTTTATAACCAAGTTATACAACCCCTATACTACTTGTAGTACATTCAAAGCCTTTGCTTGAATTCCATCTGGTCCTGGCGCAGACCCACCTCTAGTTTGTTTTATGGCATCTTCTACTTCTTCCCGCTGGATTTGGCGACAAAGGTGATAATTTTCTTCCAGTAGGGGGTATTCAGTGTGGTCACAAGAGGAGGTTCCGACTTCTTCTGCCAGTTTTTCGAAATCGGGTGGGGGCCGTTGTGTGCCAGATTCTGTACCTGCTTCTAGTTTCTCAAAGAAGGGGGGCCACTCGTCCTCCTGCGGAATACTTTTGGGAGCAGTCATCTTTTTTGATGAAACCCTTTTCCAGAATTCCCGAATCTTTTGTTTTATAGAAATGCGCAAGTTCATTTTGTTCCCGCCGTCGAAACTATGGTTTCTTCATTTTTATCATTAGTTTATATTCTTTTCTTTTACTTCTATAATGTCGGAGCAACTCCAGTTTCTCAATTTCCTTTTTGGATTTTTTAACATATTCTAGCATGTAATTTAATTCTCCTTTTTTCCATTCACAGTCATTGTCGAAAAATGTACTTTTTTATTTCTTCCCCTTTTTTTGCATTTTTTCAAGTAAAGAACTCCGTATCAGCTCAGCAAATTTTAAAGAAACTTCCAGCAAAATGCACTACCTCAAGGTCTAGGGATTCAGGTGCGAGCCCACTTTCCACCAAAACATAGTCAATAACACTAAATTCATTCCGGAAATGCAAGTAAACTCACCGTGTCCCGCATCATTCCCAAACCTTCTATTTCCAATGACTAGACCAAATTCTCCGCAAATGCCCAACAACTTCCTTATCCATTGGTTAACTTTTCTTTTCACATCTTGGCTCCTTCTTGGAATTTTGTAGCTTTCTGGAATCCTCAGTGACGTCAAATCATTTCCTGAAAGAGAAACAAGGGCAATTTCTGGTTCTTCTGACGTATAAGCATTTAAATCACCCATCAAAACAAAATACTCTTCACTATGTTTTCTCCGTAAATATTCCAACTCGTTTTCAATCAAAGTCCACGTATCTTCTTTCTTTTAACTACTATTCTGTGGAGCAGCATATATGCAACTTACGACTATCCATCATGACACTTGAGGTTTAACCAAATAATGTTCTCAGATTTACTTTCTATTCTATGACAAACTTCGAAACTCTACTTTTTCACAAAAACTTCGACTCTACCGTAAAAACGTGCGTTACGGGAAATTTGCCGGTCAGCACGGAAAACTGTGTAATCTTTAACCGACAGATCCTCCGAAGGCGGGGACCATGTCTCAATTAAACATGTTACATCACACTTCAAAAAAGACTCATTTAGACACTGTTGTTTTTTACTCATTAGGCCTTGGACGTTCCATGTCATAAACTGAATTTGTTGTACACGGCCTACTTCCTATTCCTCGAAGTTGAAAGGGCTCCTTCGTCTATTTCTGAGTGAGCAGCGTGGGGGTTCTCGACCAAGGCCTCGATTTGGTGGGTCACGAGTTACGTTCCGACGATCCTGCCTGTGACGATCTTCGGGGCTGATTATCTCTTCTACACCTCGTTTGCTCGTGACTCCGCTTACTCCGGGTTTCTTACCGTCTGCCTGGCTAATAGCCTGGTCGTGTGTGAAACTACCGCTACGAATATCCGAGTTTACCTCTGATATTTGATCCCCACCTTCGCTTTCCATTTACGCGTTAGAGTCAGTGTACTCTTACACTTGAGATCGCGCTAATTCTTTTGTTTTATTTCTTCCATTTTTTCTAACTTTTCCTGATTCATGTTCGTACGTGAACAATTCACCGTCCAAAAATAAACGAGGGCCCCTGAATTTCACCTCACGGTCCTCTTTGATGGCTTTCTGCAAAAGTGGTTTCAGAGCGTTGTGAGCAATTTTCTCTCTGCCCGTGTATAGTCCGGAGCTAGGGAGATACCGCAACTCTGGAAGCGAACCGAGTTTTGCAAAATCAAATTTCGCAAATATTTTGTTGTGAACTTCACTAAAACTGGACAGATTCCTCCCTGTTTTTTAGTGCTCAAGCGGAGTGCGTCATTTATGTCCCATCTCCTGATCTTAATCTGTGGCAAACAGCCAGAAATAACCTCACTGATTTCCTCCGCAAGTGATCCCCTAGGTGGGTTTTGGGGTTTAAAGTTATAAAAAATCAGGTTTGACTGTTTTGCTTCTTTTTCTAACCACTCTGCGCTCCTCTGCGATTCGTCTATCTTTTATTTTATTTTCTGGATGTCATCCGTGGTTTTCAATTGCGACGCCTCATTTTGCTTCATTTGGAAGGAAATAATCTGCAGTTCTTCCGCTATCGACGCGAGCTTAGAAAGGCCCCCAAGCTGGTTTTCTATATTTTTCAGACGCTGTAAAATATCCAGATTTGTTTCCTGTTGAACAGACATTTTCGTTATTTAAAATTAATTTAAATTTACTTATCTCAAATAGGGACAGGCCGACGCAAGCAGTGGCAATCACTTTGTGGTCAGTGGCCCGATGGGACGTGGGACCTGCCTGGCTTATTTCCCACTGTACTCCTACATCCAACAAATCTGGTCTAGAATATCACAATCATTCGAAAACAGAAAAAGTCGTTCCGCAATTTCCAAGCCTTCCTTATTGCGTATATATTTCACTCATTGCGAAACTTCAATAATCACTGACAGTATTCGTATGACAGTATTCAGTATGACAATAATCACTGACAGTCCAAATGTATTCCAAATGTAATTTATTCCAAAGTTGAATCCTGCTTAAAAATTATATCGATGCTCACAGGTCAAATACCAAACGATAACTGATAATTTCTTGTTTATTCTTTTTACAATTTTCATTTTCAAGACTCCTTTGAAAATTATCTTGGTTTTTTCGTTTGATTCCTATTTGCTTTGTTACCAGATCTTGCATAGGGTAATTCTTTTTAGGGCTCATGTCTCCTTCAGGTTCATTAACCTTAATTTTTACCTTTGAGCAAGTTAATTTATCCTCATTGTCAGTATCATTTTCAGAATCGATAATGTATATTTCCACCGTTTCTTTCATCTTGCCAGCTGTCTGCCCTACACTTTTGTTATCGAATGCTCGAAGGTTTCGATCCTGATTTTTAATTTCTATATTATGATCATTTACATCTGAAACACCGTCCTCAATTCTACTTCCTGTTGTTGCTACATCTCTTATAGGATTGTTTTCATCATCACTTTGAGAATCGAGAATATATAATTCCGTCATTCCTTCTTGTTTATTCTTTTTACATTTTTTATTTTCAAGACTCCTTTTAAAATCATCTTGATTTTTTCGTTTGATTCCTTTTTGCTTTTTTACTAGATCTTGCATAGGGTAATTCTTTTTAGGGCTCATGTCTCCTTCAGGTTCATTAACCTTAATTTTTACCTTTGAGCAAGTTAATTTATCCTCATTGTCAGTATCATTTTCAGAATCGATAATGTATATTTCCACCGTTTCTTTCATCTTGCCAGTTGTCCCCCCTACACTTTTGTTATCGAATGCTCGAAGGTTTCGATCCTGATTTTTAATTTCTATATTATGATCATTTACATCTGAAACACCGTCCTCAATTCTACTTCCTGTTGTTGCTACATCTCTTATAGAATTGTTTTCATCATCACTTTGAGAATCGAGAATATACAATTCCGTCATTCCTTCTTGTTTATTCTTTTTACATTTTTTATTTTCAAGACTCCTTTTAAAATTATCTTGATTTTTTTGTTTGATTCCTTTTTGCTTTTTTACCAGATCTTGCATAGGGTGATTCTTTTTAGGGCTCATGTCTCCTTCAGGTTCATTAACCTTAATTTTTACCTTTGAGCAAGTTAATTTATCCTCATTGTCAGTATCATTTTCAGAATCGATAATGTATATTTCCACCGTTTCTTTCGTCTTGGCAGTTGTCCCCACTAGAATTTTGTTATCAAATGCTCGAAGGTTTCGATCCTGATTTTTGATTTCTATATTATGATCATTTACATCTGAAACACCGTCCTCAATTCTACTTCCTGTTGTTGCTACATCTCTTATAGGATTGTTTTCATCATCACTTTGAGAATCGAGAATATATATTTCCGTCATTCCTTCTTGTTTATTCTTTTTACATTTTTCATTCTCAAGACTCTTCTCTTTTTTCCTCTTTTTTCCTCTCCTATCTGTCACTGGTTCTTCTTTAAAATTACATAATTTACGATGTTTTTTCTTATTTTTTTTGTATCCTTCCGGCTCTTTAACCTTAACAAATACCCCCGAGCAAGTTGCTTTATGCCGTTTCCACCATAAATCATTTGGACCAGGGGCTCGATTCATGGATCGTTTCACGTAACCGAAATATGGAGGACGTTTATTACACGTGCCGGTGCAAAGCCACCAGTGTTGCTTATAGAGACTCATCTCTGCATGAAAGCTGTGATAAATCGTAATATTGGTTCCTGCTAGTGCATTGATCCTGTGCATATGCATTTGGAATTCTGGACCGTGGCCAGCATGGACTGTAGATTTGAACAAAACAAAAAGATAGGCGTGAATCATTTCGTGTAGAAGTGTGTCCACCAAATCCTTTTTCGGTCTAAGCTTAAGGAGAGGAAGGCTAAGATTAATACAACAATATCCATTGGACCAATACCTGCATTTACCAGCACATCGAGTCATTCTGGAACTCCATTTTACTTCAACAGATTGTAAAAAATTCCAGAAAAATTGCTTGTTGAGTCTGGTAAACAATGCATGAATGCTGGTGTTTGGATCATTTTCTTCCCAGTCTGAACTAACTAATTTTATGTTTTTCATCCAGGGAGTATTTTCTTAAGACATTTAAATATATATTGCATGCTACGTAACTTTTATTCCAAACAAAGGTGCTTTTGAATTCTTATAATTCGGTCTGAATCCTTTTTTTTTTGTAAAACAAAATATAACTATTATATTAGAATAAATGAAAGTTTTTTATGCAGTTACCATTTTATTAAAATAGTTTGAACCTAGAAAAATATTCGTGCAATAATATTTATGTAAATAATATCACTATTATAACGTCGAAGTTGCATTTTACGAACTAAAGTTTATAACCCAAATTGTATTCTCATGGTAACCAGACTACTATGCAAAAACTTCAACCAGGCTACTATGCAAAAACAAAAATATGTTTCTAGCTTGAAAAATAGGCTTGGTTTAGCTTATTATTTACGCATGATTGTAAATATCCAGCTCTGTGCACATAAAGTTGTGTTTTGGTTCAGGATGTGAACGAAAGAAGTATTCGCATTTGTTGCTAAGAGATCGAAGCAACAAGGGAACTTAGAGGCTACTGAGCCTTCTGCATGGTAGAAAATAAAAGTTCAATACAAACAACAAGTACACGGTATTAGACACGGTAATTATAAGCTTCAGTTCTTTGGGTCCTAGAGTTCACTCCGTCTCTTTTCCTCAAAATACAGAGAAGGGGGGGAGCAAACAGCAAAAAAAAACTTTAAAGATCGAAAATGCTGGGAATTGAGAGTAGCGTGGCAGAACATCGTAAGTTACTGCAAACAACAAGTAGACACAGGCTGTACTTAGAAGCTTTGATTCTTTGAAGGATAGTGATATCCACTCCACTTTTTTTTTCACAAACCATCGAGAGAGGGATTCAGCAGGGATAAAGCGGAAACTTGAAAGTTGGGGTAGCTCGATGGCAAATAATAACCTACCGCGAGCAGCAAGTATACGGTGGCTATCATGGTTGCATCTGTGGCTCAAACCTAGTAAAGAGCAAACCACGGCCAACAGTAACCGGAAGTTTAAAAAAGGCTTTTGAAAAAAAAAGCTGTCGAGTCAGGAAGGATTCGGTTTTTAGAAATGGTAACTGTTATTTCGGCTAATTAACAGTAAAAGTTTATTGTGAAAACAAATTTTAGGGAATTCTAAAAAGAGCCTGAAACCCATCAAAAATGATGTCTGATCGAATGAAAACTACGTCATTTAAATTACCATGGTCAAAGACATTATATAGGAGAATTACAGTCCCCAGCTTGAACAACACGGGAAAAAAAAGCTGTCGAGTAAGGAAGGATTCGGTTTTTAGAAATGGTAACTGTTATTTCGGCTGATTAACAGTAAAAGTTTATTGCGAAAAAAAAGCTTTTTTTTAAAAAAAAAGCTGTCAAGTAAGGAAGGATCACCCCCTGGATTTGGTTTTTAGGAATGGTAACTGTTATTTCGGCTGATTAACAGTAAAAGTTTATTGCGAAAACAAATTTTAGGGAATTTTAAAAAGAGCCTGAAACCCATCAAAAATGATGTCTGATCGAATAAAAACTACGTCATTTTAATCACAATGGTCAAAGACATTATATAGGAGAATTACAGTTCCCCAGCTTGAACAACACGGGAAATCACTTTTATTGCATGCAAATCGAGTATGTCTCTTATTTCCCAGGGAAACCGTCCCAAACTAGTGGCCGTGGAATCTTAAGAGAGAGCTCATTTGACAGTAAATATAAAAAAAGAAGTTGACCTTGATCATTAATTGACAGGTGCAGAATAATGTTTGGACTGTAAAGAATCCTAGTTGAGAGGGATTGTTCCAATGACTTTAAAGATGATTTCTTTTGAAACTTTGATGTACGAGAAACAAAAATAGCACAAGTACACAATCTCACGAGAAGTTGAAAAATTTGTTGCAACATTGTGGCAGAAATATAGTAATAACGATAACACGAATTCCCGTAAATTACATTAGCTTCACATCTAAAATTCTTTCAGTATCCTTCAGTTTTTTTAAAATCTCTATATATTCATGCGCGACCATATCTCATAAATATCCGAACTTTGAATCCGCAACTCCTCAAAGATTCATACGGTTATTTGTCCTTCATTTTACCATAATCGGTAAAATGTCCTTCAGTTTTTTAAGATCTCTATATATTCATGCGTGGCAATATTTCATAAATACCCGAACTCTAAATCCGCTACTCCTCAAAGATACATATGGTAATTTACCCCTTGGATTCTTTATGCGACTAAATTGAAGACTTTTCAAGGAGAGTTTAAAAGAGGTGCAAAGTAAAACATATTTTTAATATGTTTTAATATATTTACTTTAATTATTTATTATTTTTAAAATATTTAATATTTTTAATAACCCTTTTTTAATAAGTACTAATGTTGACTTATTTAATTTGTTCGCTTAAGTGAGAATTAGATCTTTGTCAGGCTTATTGTGTATGCTTGTAAAACCTAAAAGTAAACAAAGATCAATTTTTAAAATAACAAAGTTTATCTGATGGAAATAAAGAGTAAACTTAAAACAAGCGCAAATTGTTGTTTCACACTTTATACAAGATATGATTGCAAAGTTGGTCTAAATAAACAGACTCTAAATTTAATAGAATTTAATATAAATGTTTTCTCTAAATTTACAGAATTTTGAGATACCAGCTCTTTGCTGAAAACTGAGCTTGCTTGGGTTTTATAGATCTACAGGCTACTTAAGGACTTTTCTGCTCCCACTTCTGTTTTATTGCGGTGGTTTGGTGTCGTTTCTTCCGACTACGCCTTACGTATGAAGTGGCTCTGGGAAAAAAACTATACATTGAAGCCTTGAGGCTCTTTATGTCTATTAAATAAAAAACAAGTTTTTTTTAACTGAAAGTAAGGAGCGACATTAAAACTTAAAACGAACGGAAATTACTCCGTATATGAAAGGGGCTTTTCTTCCTCAACGACCGCTCTTTACGCTAAAGTTTGACTCTTTCTCTTAACTCTACTTTTTAAAACAGTAAAAAACTATTGGTATCAAAATTCCATTTTTTAGAGTTCCGGTTACTATTACCTTAAATCGCATTTACAGCGAGATAAGGTGGACTACATCCTCCTGATGCAGTCCACTTGCATCACCCGAGTCGCTCCTTACTACAGCTCGTTACCACGAACTGTTTGATAAAGAGCCTCAGGGCGTTGAGGCTTGTTGCCTCTGATCTTTAGTTCCATAAGATGGTGTATCATTTTTAATTAGAAAATAACTCAAAATTGCGCAAAAATATACTCTAAAGGATTGTGTAATTTTACTAAAAAGATATATTCCCAACTAAATATTGTAACACAATATGAACTTTTTTTACACGGTGCCTCTCGTTTGTTTATGCTTTTGCTGTAGTTTTTGGTCTTTGCTTTGTGGTAGTTTTAATTTTCTTTTTTTGTGTGGTTTTATTTACGGACCTTACCAAAACAGAGGCAAACAGCACGGTAGCTTCCAGCTGAATTTTGCTTACAGAGCAGAGATCAGATTTTAAAAGCCTACCCCTTATCACGCATTCCATACTCACTCAAAAACATAATAGTCACCACCATTGTATTCGTATCCCAGCCCCTCCCCCCTCTAACGGGACTAGGTATAACCTCAAGCTATATAAAAAAGTTTGCTGAATTGAATTAGCTAAGAATTTAGCTGTTGCAGTGTTTAGTTCAAAAGAGGAAATCGACTGCACTAGGCTAATTTTTAGTATAGGCCAAAGATCAGATTAAAAAGATACTATTTGATTTCCAAGTCAATGCTATCGAGTAAGAAGCTGAGAAGCGGGGAATGGTGGGAAATAACCTGAAAAAGGAATGCGGACCCACAAAATCAACAAAGAAATGTTGAAACAAATTGGTAAATGAATGGCCATGTGTCGAAGTATTAGTAGCGAATTAGAGAATTTAATTGTTTATCTTTGGTTATATTTTTAAAACATTGATTATTTTACAGGTGTGGTGCGTGTTGAAAATATATCAGCACCAGAAGATTATATTACGCCATTACTGGGTCGTGTCAAGTCAGAGTACATGAAGAAAACATACAAGATTGAATCTTGGAGCGATCCAAATGATTTCTTGGAACAACTCGCAAAAAAATGTGGTATTTAATTCTTCTTTTGCATTTTTCTTTTCTAATTTTGTCGACGTCAATGCCTGAAACGACTGAAATTTCGGGTGCATATCTCAGGAACAGATAAGGGTATTAAGTTGAAACTTTCAGAGAATATCGAGGGGAATGTTCAACTGAATCAAAAGATATTATCTGCATCTCGGTTATTGCGTATCTGCAATATCCCAGGAACAGTTAATGGCACACGGTTGAAACTTTTAGGGAATATTTAGGGCACTATTAAAATAAATTAAAAGACATTAATCAGAACTCCTAAATTAGAATCAGAGATTTCAATTTTTAAAATGGAGACGTGAAAAACTTGAGAAATATTCATTAAAAAAAATAAAAAAAAACTTTCCAAAAAAAAGTGTTTCAAGGAAAATTCAAGAGCCGTCTTACACTTAAGACCGGCAGAAATAAATTTCTGTTATAAACCAAGCTCAAAACGACCAGAAATTACTATTAAAAAATAAATGAAATCCAAAACGAACAGAGATTAAATAAACAATCTTAGCAAACATACAGATAACAGATGCTAATATAAATGAATAAGTAAATCATAAGATGAGTAAAAATTAAACTGAATGTTTAAATCAGCTGAAAACGAACAATATCACTGCAAGCAGAATTACTGTCACATTTAAAGTTGCGATATATGCCATTTCGGTCGAAAAAAAATTTGTACGTGAGGTGAGTAACCCCCCCCCCCCCCCCCCCACTTCAAATTCCCCTGGCCATGTCTCCTATAATCTATGGTTAAAGCCTAATTGACGCGCGGATATTTTCAACTCTTTCACTGTCTCTATAATGGAGAAGAACTAACCAGTGCGTATCTCTAAGACTGATCTTAAGGTAAATTATTTGACCCCCACCCCTTGAAAAAAGCTTTTGAACCCCTTTGAATGTTTAAGTCAAGGTGAAAACGAGCAATATCACTGGAAACAGAACGACTGTCAAACAGAATTAAAGCTGCGATATATGCGATTTTGGTTGAAAATAAGAGTATGCCTCTTTTTTTATCAGGTCTTGTTGCAATTCAAAATGACAGAACAGGATTATCTTAAAGAGCTATGACACGGGGACATGGCAATAGTCTCCTTTTTTATCAAGAAAAAAGGAGACATACGCCATAAAATAGGATAATTTAGAATTCGCTCGAAATGCTTAGAATATAGTTTATTTCTAATATACTATTATTACTAGTATAATTATATAATATACTAGTATATTTCTAATATTCTATTATTTTAGAATATAGTTTATAGGAGATAAATCTCCTAAATTCTGGTAAAGATAAGACTCCAGTTACTCGCCAAAGAGGTGTCTATCAAATACCATGCGACTGTGGCAAATTCTATGTAAGGAGAACCCACCAGAATTTCGAGAAACGCCTACAACAACATAAAGGTGATATCACCAAAGCTCTGAATTCTAATATTACTTCTGTTTCTTTTGATTCTGCTTTAAGCAGCCATGTTTTCGAAAATCTTAGCCACAAAATACTTTTTGAAGAATCTGCCATTATTAGCAATGATCTAGGCATAAAGCAAGTAGTTCGAGAAGCAATTGAAATCAGACTTAAGATTAATAATAATATTTCCTTAAATAGGGATTTAGGAGAATATTCACTGAATGCTCTATACACAAATTTAATTAAAAATGACCTTAAGAAATATTATAAAAAACCAATAGATATTAACACAGAACCTGTCACAAATAGACCTATAAAATCAGCAGCGAAAAAAGCTAGGCTGGCATTAAAAACCTGTTTTTAAATCATTTTCTTTCATTTCAATGGATTGCCTCGTTTCATAACAATTTATTTATCAGTCCTGGTTGAACTTCGCTGAGGTAAGGATGCTGGGATTATTTTGAAAAACTGTTCATTTTAGTTTTATTGATTTTATCCTCTCTTAAGTTGTTTTTCTTACTGGTATTGCTGAGGACGGCCCTTGGACATAGGGCCGAAATATTCATTCTAATTTGTTTCCCACTGTCTTAAAATATTCCCTATTGTTCTTCTTGTTTTTGGTGTTTATGATGGAAAGGCAGTGTGGTCTTTATCTTTAGCATATATATATATATATATAAATAAGTTGTCTGTGTGTGTGTCGAGTGACGTCATGTTTGTCGACTGACGTCATTATAAGGATTGAGCTGTATGCGTCATGAAGTTGTTTGTCGACTGACGTCATGTTTGTCAACTGATGAAATTACATACCGGGACACAAATGACGACCGGGACACAGGGAATATAAATGACGACCGGGAACCTAAAAGAGAAATTACAGACTGGGACACCCAGACACAAATCACGACCGGGACACAGGGAATATAAATGACGACCGGGACACAGGGACACAACTACAACGGGTACGCCGGGGGCACAGGCGGGATATATAAATGACGACCGGGACACAGGGATTGTTCGAATAGAAATTACAGACCGGGACACCGGGACACAAATGACGACCAGGACACCGGGAATATAAATGACGACCGGGACACCCAAAGAGAAATTACAAACTGGGACACCGGGACACAAATGACGACCGGGATACAGGGAATATAAATGACGACCGGGACACAGGGACACATCATTAGAATAATGAGGTATAGATCTGAATACGGATTGTTTTTCCCATGGACAATTATATGTTGCATGTTCAAGAGTCAGTAAACCTGAAAATCTATTTATATGCAACATATATATAGAAGTCCAACAACATTATATATATATATATATATATATATATATATATATATATATATATATATATATATATATATATATATATATATATATATATATATCTATTCACAGGTGGGACACAGGGACACAACTACAATGGCGCGTAACTAGTATGGCGCGTAACGACTTACGCGCGCTGGGGAGCTTGGGGGGCGCGAAGCGCCCCACCAACTAGGTGTTGGGGTGGCGCGAAGCGCCACCCCAACAGCTAGTATATATATATATATATATATATATATATATATATATATATATATATATATATATATATATATATATATATATCACAAGATAATCACAATAAAACTACTTGTAAACTTTCCTTGTAACTAAAAGTGATTTTGCAGACCCATGCGTACGGTATAGTTAGACACATAAATAACACTGATTATTCGTTTTTAATTTTTCTTTTATTACCCGGAACCCCCAGGCCCAAGCCTCGACGTAGCCGGTAAGTCTGAGAAGTTAAGTAGAACGGAGAAGGTACGTCTGCGAACCAAGATAAGAATATGGGAAGCTGACAGCGGTCAAGTATGATTGGGAAGCATGGGTGCTCCGTAAACGGAGTAGTATTTGCTTGATGTTTTCCACAGAAATTGCCTATATATTGTTTTGGGCATCCGACTAGCTGACGGTATCTCAAACAGTAAGCTGTACGAAAAATGCGGTTCAATCACGCTTTCTAGGACAATAATGAGAGACAGGAGGAGATGGCTAATTCAGGTTCTGCAGATGACGGATGACAGAATGCCAAAGATTTTCCTTGTCGGCCAACCGTCTAAGGCCAAACGAAAGCCAGGTCGTCCCCGAATGGGATGGGAGGATGTCGTAGGGAAAGATTTAAGAGAGATAAGAACTTCTTGGGAGGGTGTAAAGCGCGAAGCCTTTAATAGATTGGGATGGAGAAGGATCGTGCGTAGCTGTGTTGGACTCGGGCGGCTTGGTGGTGCAGTGAGTTGATATTATTAGTAATAGTATGCATTGTTTTACTGCTATTATCCAGATTGTTTTTTTAATTGGATTATTTATTGTGTATTATTCTGCTGTTCTTATTGCGCGCCTAAGGGGTCCTAGCCATTCATCAACCCCCGTTTTTAACGCTAAGGTTATACAGTCCTTTAGTGAAAGTATATATGATAGACAGTTTAAGCCCGTACTTGGTGATATATTAGTGGTAATTTGTATAATTTATGATTGACAGGGATTTTTGTCCATTTGAAATTAGCAAACAAGGTTTTTAGTTAGTTTACGTCTACTAGCTGGCGTTTCATTTTTTATCTCATTTTTAAAACTAGACTACTTCAGCATAGAGAAGAATTACATTGTTTTCTCGTCAATAACAATAAGAATAAAAAAATAAACACAGACATAAAAACTTAATACTACCATGTGCTTAACTGTGGGTGTGGGAGCCCCAGAAAAAAAGAATATTGCCTCTGTACTATATTATATAATTTGTTTTTCACAGGAAAATTGTTAAAGAAAGGTGAACCAGATATTAATGCTGTTGCTCGAATGATATTGAATGATTGGCAGCGTGGCAAACTTCCATATTTCGTTATGCCACCTGACAGTGAAGCTTACATCAAAGAACAAGAAGAAAGAAAGGATGCTAAGAAGCTGCCAGAAGTGATTCAGGTAATTTTTTTTGTAATGCCATATTTGTAATATATTTTTTAATTCCACCTGATAGTGAAGCTTGCATCAAAGAACAAGAAGAACTGCTAAGGAGCTGCTAGAAGTGATTCAGGTATAATGCCAAATATCTGTAATATATTTTGTAATGCCACCCGGTTCAATATTTTGTAATGCCACCTGGTTCCATATTTTGTAACGCCACCTGACAGTGAAGCTTACAACAAAGAACAAGAAGAAAGAAAGGATGCTAAGAAGCTGTCAGAAGTGATTCAGGTAATATTTGATAACCTGAATCAGAATGGCTTTTTAGCTATTTTTGATAAAATTTCCTCCTTTACATGCTCCTCTTTTTCATGGTTCATTCTCCTGTTTCATAAATCATTTTAGTTATATAAGTTATAGACAGGTCAAATTATATACTCACTCTCATTTGAATAATGTACCTAATTAAAAATCACTTCAGAAAAAAAAAATGAAGTAAGTTCTTTTTCGAATGAATTTTGAACTGTTTTACTTTCGTCATGGAAAGGCAGTGTGGTCTTCGAAGTTATCTAAATGAAATAACCAGATCACCCTTATAGATTCTTATCGATTTCCCGAAATGTACTAAACAAATTTAATAGAAAGATAGACGAAAGTAGTGTTTTTGCCTTAAATTTACCTAAAAGTGCATAATATCTAGTAGCATTTATTTTTACTTTTTTATTTTAATTCTTGTTTCGTGTTTATCATAACAGGATAAAATGAAGCTTAAAGTAAATATTTTGAAAATATTGAATTGGTACCAACTGTAGAAGAGTTGCCACATTTACACACTGGGAAAGTGGCGTCGGGATAAAGGTGACATTGCTCAAACTTTAAAAAAAAAGGCAATTTAGAAAAATCATTTTAAGGCGTTGTAATAAGGAAATTCAGTAGTTAAGGCTCCCTTTAAAAAAGAAGAAGATACTATTAATAGAGTTTGAAGATAGTATGCAAATCTGCGAGTTCTGAAGGCAAGAGCCAATTTTTTCATTTAATTTAATTCTTAAATACATGAGTTAGGTGAGGTATAATATAATTACAGTAGTTACACTTATTGCAAACATTAGAACCAAATTGGGCTGTTTTCCATAATTAGTGATTGTAAAATTCTATGTTGGTGGTCATTTTTGACCACCAACTAAAATGTCTCTCCATTTTTGGTCGTGTGGATTTTTACAAATTCATTCCAAACTTTGATTTCTAAATAAGAATTAGTTTTAACTATCCAAATCTGACTTGAGTTGGAGGATTACCCCTATCCCCCTTCCACCAAACAAGAAAATTTCTCTAATCCTACTCCCCAAATGATCAGACTTATGTGCACCTAGCAACTTGTAGGGTATCAGCAGAAATTTTACATGCCCAAGTTGAACTTATCATGTTTATTGGGACTATTCAAATGATTTTAGCTTATATATTCGCTTATTATTTATAGTCTTTTTTTCAAGCTAAATTTTGTTATTACTTTTCTTTCTTTTTTTTAGTTACATTAAGTTCAAGTTGTCCTAGGGGCGTGCTGGGAATGGAAGAAAAAAAAACCTATTTTAGTACTAGTTATAAGCACAAATTAAATACCAGAAACACTGACAATACAAGAAAAAATGTATATGTATACAAATAAAAATACAAAACTCCTTCCTGAGTTGCTACTGGAGTCACCTTAGCGACCAAAAAAAAAAAATAATCCACTATACTTTTTCAAACACCTCAAACAGCAAAAGAAAAAGAAGAAGAAAAAAATGATGAATAATAACTTAGAACTCATAAATAGGATACATTTTTTCTTTGCCTTTGATTCTAAATTTTCCAAGCCATTCTATATCATTATCATATCATTCCTAGTCCATGAATTTATAAATATGAATTTATAAATAAAATATAAACAAAAATAACAAATAATAACTTAAAACTCATAATTGTAATATATTATTTCCTTACCTTTATTTCTAAATCCTTCAAGCCTTTTTGTGGCATTAATTGCAGTAACACAACAAAAAATAAAACACTATAAAACAAATAAGTAACACAACAACAGTATATAAAACACAACAAAAAACTTCAGATGAAGAGATATTTCTAATGTCAAATACAAAGATTTTTTTTTCAGAACTTCGCTAAGATTCGGGTTGACTTCGAATACGAAGGTGATGATGACCGGCCACTTGAACCTACGTCGGAAGCGCCTATTGAATCTGATCTGGAAGCTGATTCCGATGCTGAAGAGGATGAACAAACGAAAGAAACTGTGACAGTAATAGATGAACATGCAGTTACAGGTATGGTTTTAACGGTCGACCCTAAGTAAACGATTTTGCAATTTAAATTTATCTTTTTGCAGATTTTTATTTTCGTTTGTTCTTTTTTTGGAAAGGGGGGGGAAAGTCCTATTATTGTTATTAGTTATTATTTATTTACGTTATTATTTATTTACTTATTATTTTTTATTAGCTATTATTTATATATTATTTATTGTGCCATTCCGATTTTTTGTCAATCCACTTCCTATTAGCTGGCAAAAAATAAACACTTAAGAATCAACGGCCGTCGTAGTCAGTAAAAATAGGAAATTTTTTCCAATAATAAATAATTTTTTAGCAATTGAAGGTCAAAATTCTGAAGTTTTATAACATGCGATAGCAAACGATGGTTTCTCGCACAGATCAATCGATAAGTTTCTAAATGACAATTCTGGACAATTCCAATCGATGTGACAAGTGAAATTGCCACAAATTCTGCTTTCAGATCAATATTAGTTTATCACCGGGAATGCCTTTGATCTCTCTCTCTCTCTCTCTCTCTCTCTCTCTCTCTCTCTCTCTCTCTCTCTCTCTCTCTCTCTCTCTCTCTCTCTCTCTCTCTCTCTCTCTTTCTCTCTCTTTCTCTTTCTTTCTCTCTCTCTCTCTCGGTATTGCCTTTAGTTTGTTTTTTTTTTTTTTTTTATGCCACAGTGCCTCACTTTATGTTTTAATTTGCTTTTTAGAAACGCCTAAAACTACAAGCGAAGAAGCATCCGTAGAAGAAGAAGAAGGTGATAACTCAGATATTGACGTAGATGCTTTGGTTAACCGATCTGAGCCACCTACCGACACTTTGGCCGAAGAAGTAACACCAGGAAAACGGAAACAGCTTCAACTAAAAAGCAGGACTGTTAAGAGAAGTCGAAGTGGGGATTTTGTTGTAACGCCTAGCAATGGCCGCTTTAAGACGAAATCACAACGTAAATTAACTTCAAAAGAAAAAAGAGGGCTGGAAAGAGCACAGAAAAATAAGAAAGTGGGCCTTAACTTCTATGATGTTGTGAACGTTAAGAATAGGAGCAATAAGTCTTTTGTTGAGATGGCTAAGGCCTTCAGAGGTCATTCTAAGAAATAAAACTGTCTCCTTATCGTTTTCTTCTTTGATCTTTTTTTTTTATGTTAGAAAGAATCTGGTGAACGGCTTGGCGAAAAAAAAAAATCAGACTTTCTTTTTTAAGATTATTTTTTAAGTCATATTTTGCTTTTAAGTAAATGTAAGTAGAAATTGCTCGAAGTTTAATAAAATCTTTCTTCAGGACAAACGTTGTTAGTCCAGTCAAAATTGATTACCTAGCTAAATGTGATTCATAAAACCAACTTTGGAAGAATATGCTCTAATTTCTAAAGGTTTAGTATTAATTCTGCAAAAAAAATGTTTATTATGTTCGTGCATTTGCTCTTTGTTTTAGCTAACATTATTTAGAAATTTTTGGTCTGGTAATTATAATCAGCAATTCAACCGAGAATAGTCTTGTCTCCTGCAATACTTCACTGAAAATGTTTCATAACGAAATAAGTTAATGCTTTTTTTTGCAAATTGGATTTTGTTTTCACCTTTAGCCTCATGAGTTTATTCTAATTTTTAACTTAATTTAGTCTAACATTGATTATAATTCCATTTTAATTTTAACTTTAAGTTAACATGTTGGAATGTATATTTTGTTTATTGTTGTAAATTGTTTTAGTACTTAACGTGCGTCTTTCTCGACCGACAAATTTCGGCTTCTTGATTTCAGAAAAAGTGTGTTTAATTATTTAATAAGAATTTTGTTTTGCTCATTTTTATAACCCACTAGTGACAAGAATTAAATAGCGGAGTAAGACAATGATAAAAATAAAAAAAACACTAATTGCAAAATATACATTCTATAGATAGAATGGAGCGGTGGTAGTTTATTGTTGGGGATATTCGAAAGATTTCGTGTTAGCACTGCAACTTCACTAAAAACATTACTTATTGCGAAATTGGACTTTATATTCCTGTTATGGTATGTTATACCCCTATCCCTATTATAAGGACAAAAGAAGGAAATTGCAGTTTCAGAAATATTGAATACACAGAAGAAATATCTTCTTTTTTAACAGAGGATAAAACTCAGAAATGTATAGAATGTAAAAAATGGATGTAGAATGTAGAATGCAAAAAATGAAAGAATATAGAAATGTATAGGTCGTGAAAAGCTAAAACTCTGTTTCCAATAATTCTTGAATAACTAATCTGCATTAAATCTGAGAAAATTTCTAGCAAGATGGCAAAGTGGAATCAGAAAAAACAATTATATGCCATTTCGTATAGCCTATAGTTGCGTTAAGCAACTATTATAATAACCGAGAAAAATAAAAAACCGTAAAAATTTGTGTTTCATATCTTTTTTATCAGGAACAACATTTAGCAAACGCTTCTAACAAAATTTGCGATTTAGGCCCTCTTTTAGTGTCGCTGTTGCCAAGTATTAGTAGTACTGCTAGTAGTAGTAGTAGTAGTAGAACAATCTTATAAGAAATTAACATTTCTTAATCAATTGCACAACATAAGCGAAGCTTGCGAGGCTGTGCTAAATCCATGGAGACAAAAAAGGAGAATTTGGAGAATGAGACCATATACCGAAAGCGACAACCATAAAAAAAAATAAACACTACATTACCTTGCGTGACCCCAAGACAACAAAAGATTACATAAATGTTACAAATGAATAACCTATGGAAAATTTATTTTATTTAATCTGTTTCAAAAGTATAACTACCGAGCAACTCCACACATAAATCAGACTTAAACTGGCCAAAGCCATCTATTTCCTTTATATCTATATTCAATTTATTCCAAAGTTTTGAAGCTCTGTAACTAAGTGAAAAAGAAGACCTACTTGAAACTAATCGAGGAACCTCAGTATTTCCTCGTATCCGAGTAACGTGGTGGTGAACATCAGCTCTCACAAAATATTCCTTTAAAACAATCAGGAAGGCTCTCACTGTAATACTTATATACAAAAATCAACATATAAAAATCCAGTAATAGAGCTGCAGGCATTATATTTAATTCTCTATACACAGACCTCATAGACTCCTAGTTCCCAACACCACAAAAACTCGGAGAGCATCATTCTGGATCACACGCATTGGACGAACTATCGAAGGGAAAGTACCAAGCCAAATCGACGAGCAATACAAAATGTAGGGGTGAATCAGGGAAAAATATAACAATCGTAAAACATTTGGGGGGGGGGGAGAATATGTTTTAATTCGCGCATGATACCTAAGTTACGTGACAATATTTTTGAAACTGACTTCATATGATCTTTAAATGATAGGGTTTCATCAATATTTATTCCGAGGTATTTGGTGAACCTTGTTCGTTTAATAATTCCCCGCTCCGAAATCATTTCCGTAAACCAAGGGTAAAAATTCGGAGATCGAGAGAAAATAACAGAATTTGACATATCTATATTCAGGTCAAGGTGGTTTATTTTAAGCCATGTACATATCTTGCTCATTGCTCCATTTATCGTTGACATGAGCAGTTATTCCGTAGGGGCAACACACACTAAGGTTGTATCATCAGCAAATAAGGGCACAGTAACCTGGGTCGAAAACTCGTGAAACAACAGGTAACAATGAAATTGGTCTGTAATTCCCCAAATCATTCTTATTGCCACCCTTAAACACAGGAGTTATTCTTTCGATTTTAAGACAATTGGGGAACTTCCCTTGCTTAAAACAAGCATTAATAAGGGACGTAAATATATGTGAAATGCTTGGAAACGCAGTTTTTAAAACAAGAAGGTTAATGGAATCACTCCCTGCCGAAAAACTTTTCATCTCAAAGATGATCTTACGAATTTCATCATGAGTGACAGGTCTTAGATACATTGACACATCAACAGAAGTACCCATAAAAGTCTCAAGCGGAGGAACCTTATCAGAAGCTACTGCACCACGAGAAAATCGAGCCCCAACAGTTGCAAAATGTTCCGAAAGGGCATTACATATTACTTCAGGCTACTTCGATTTTAACCCATCACTTGTAGTAACTTCATCAGGCAGAACCGGACCTGTTGAAGATATAACACTTTTAATAATTTTCCATGTTTTTGCTGGGTTACCACAAGCATCTTCAAATTTACACTAAAAATATTTTTTCTTCGCGTTTCTCAAAAGTTTATTAAGAGCATTTCTATCATTTTTGTAAATTCTAGTGCAAACTGGATCATTTTCCTTCCTTATTGAATCCCTATATAACTGGTCTTTCTTATTTATGCACCGCAGAAGACTAGGTGACAACCACGGCTTTTTGGGCATCTTTTTCTTTGACCTTGTCCGATTCATTATACAAGTTTTACTCAAAATAGAGATCAGTATATCATAAAATATCTGAAAACTTATATTTATATCATCTAGATTTTCAACTACATTATTCCAATTAACACTAGAAATCTCTTGTTTAAACTTTCTAGGTTACTCTGGTTAAGCACAGGTAACATATTCGTTTTCAATCTTAGGCCTTTCTGCCTCGGCAAACAAGCTTTAAACTTGCCGAAATCTCAAAATGGTCAGAAACATTAGTAACAATAACCCCTGGATCTGAAAATTTTGAGTAAGAAAAAACACTATCAAGTAGGTTTGCTGTTAAAGGGTAACACGAGTACAAATATTAATAGTGGAAAGCAAACTATATGACATGCAAAGCTGTAGGAAATCCATAGGAGTATTCGAATTCATATCATTAAGGTCAATATTGAAGTCCCCAAGCATGAAGAATGGGTGCCAACCAGTAGGTAGTTTAGCCAACTGTTCCTCCAAAATATCCATAAAGACCACCAGATGGTGGTCTATAAAGTACAACAACATAAACATCTTTTGGCTTAAGCCTAAGCTGAAGGATAATTGGCTCAAATAGCATCTCGTGATACAGCACTAGATCACTTCTTACCAAAACATCGATATCGCTTCGTATATATTAGCTTGACAATTGGGGCTCGAGTCTGCTGATTCTCAAAAACATCACTAACTCTCTTACCGAAATAATATCAGTTTCCAGATTTTTCAGTTTTCTTACAGAAACTTATAAACAAACGCAGTAGTTTTATATTTTTCAGTGCGAAGTCGCTATAGTGATTGAATTTTGCACCTCTGAGATTTTATTTGCAGCTTCAGGATACATTTTACCAACAAAATCTTCTCTTGATAGTGGAGATGAAAGATTAAATGGGCAATTTTTTACACGACAGCATAGGTAGCAGGCTTGGATTGGTCATTAATGCAAGACAGCTGAGCGAAAGGGGGCCAGTCATAGGTTGCCTGCTGTGTTAGATGTTACTTATTTAGCTCGGACAAACTGTCAATCTTACGAGATAGCTCGTTTATTCGACAGGTTAACATTACAACGATCGCATATCCAATTGTTGGAGTTTTAACATGATGAGCATATCACGAATTTCATGATCTTATGTTTTTCTTTCGATACAGTTGAGAAACACTTACAAAGTCAAAGACGTTTTCATCGTCTTTTCGGCATCTAATTAAATGTGTTCCAATTTCTAACACCTGATTTAAAACCTCCTTTGCCTTTATAGTGGCATCATGACTCGTCGACTTAACAATTGTTTACTCTGCTTTAATACCATCGATTGTGAAAGTAAAGTCCAAAATTTGATTAAGAATAATTTTCGATTCGTTCATTATTTCATTACCGCACTGACTGTGAATATTAATGTTCAATAGTGCCCAAGTCCGTCACCAGTATAAATACAGTCAATCGCCACCACCGGGTAATTACCACAATATATTTTACTCTGCAGTATAATCCGATTATAAGATGAAAAAAAACTACATTTTAACTGATGATTAAATAAGAAAACAAGTTTTTTTAACTGAAAGTAAGAAGCGACATTAAAACTTAAAACGAACAGAAATTACTCCGTGCATGAAAGGGGTTGTTACCTTCTCAACGCCCCGCTCTTTACACTAAAGTTTGACTCCTTCTCTCCACTCTACTTTTTAAAACAGTAAAAACCTCCAATTTTTTGGTCACTTAAAAAGGGCAGTAGAACTTTTGATTTCCTTTAGAATGAACCCTCTTGCGACATGCTATGAGTATTGGGTCGATACGATTACCCGTGGGGAAAAAAACCAACAAATAAATAAACACGCACGTAGATCTCTCTTCTGGGAAAAAATACAAAATTCTGCATTTTTGTAGATAGGAGCCTGAAACTTCTACTGTAGGGTTCTCTGATACGCTGAATTCGATGGTGTGATTTTCGGTGGTGATGATTGGTGGTGGATGATTCGGATGGTGTGATTCTATCCCTTCTAAGGGGTGTTTTTCCCTATTTTCTAAAATAAGGCAACTTTTCTCAGGCTCGTAACTTTTGATGGGTAAAACTAAGCTTGAAGAGACTTATATATTTAAAATCAGCATTAAAATTCAATTCTTTGGATGTAACTATTGGTATCAAAAGTCCGTTTTTTAGAGTTTCAGTTACTATTGAGCCGGGTCACTCCTTACTACAGTTCGTTACCACGAACTGTTTGAAAGGTTGTAAAATATCCAAATAATAATCCTTTGTCAAATACTTGCCAAACAATATAAACTGGTTTCTTATGTTAATAGGTTAAAGATTAAGGGGAATAGGTTAATAATAGGTCTCAATAATAAAGAGTGATAGGTTACCAAATGCATTGCTTTTAGGCAATAAAAAACAGATTTGATAGACCGCGGTATTTCCCCAGACAGGGTGGAAAGAAATGATGAACTTTTGAAAGGAAGTGCGAGTATTTTAATTGGATATAAAGAGCTATGAATAGAGTGCGGTGGGGGAAACTATTTAGCTCTGTTTCCTTCAAATTGAATTGAAAACTAAAAAAGCTGTTAAACTAGTTGCTGATTACATTGCTTTCCTAAAAAAAATCTCCTTTACGTGTTGATGTAGCGTGATATTCCCCCAAACAGGGTGGAAAGAAATGATAAAATATTAAAAGAAAGTGTGTGTATTTTAACTGGATGTAAAGAGCTATGAATAGATGGCGGCGGGAAAAATTACTTAGCTCTGTTGGCTTCAAACTGAATTGAATTGAAAACTAAAAAAGCTGTTAAACTAGTTGCTGATTACATTGCTTTCCTAAAAAAATTCTCCTTTACGTGTTGATGTAGCGTGATATTCCCCCAAACAGGGTGGAAAGAAATGATAAAAATATTAAAAGAAAGTGTGTGTATTTTAACTGGATGTAAAGAGCTATCAATAGTGTGCAGAAGGGGGGGGGGGGGGATTACAAAACTGTTGGCTTCAAATTCGTGTGGGTATTATTTGGAATGTAGTAGCATTAAACTTAGAGAAATTATTCAAAACTTTATGAAATTGCTTCTTAAGACCTAGTGCAAAAAAGTTTATGAATGCAATTTCCCATGGATTTATTTAATGTTTTCTACACCATTCAGCCTAATAGCGGATGATAGTACTAATGAGAACCCTTCACGGTTTTTATAAGATGATTGGCCTTATGTAAGTTATATTTGTAATTTGATTAACTTAAACTATTGATTTCTCACCACCTTGGTTTTTTGAACTTAAATTTTACAGTTTATGAGAAAAATAATAAAAACCTATTTTTAATTTTAAAGAATCACAACTTTTCGAAGTTTTTTTTTGACATGTTGTTTCTTGCGTGAAAGCTACGGTTATTTCAAAGTTCTTAAATTTTAGTTAATAAGACGCGTATTTTTAAAACCTAATTTTTAAAACCTAAGTAAAAATTTAGTGGTGTTTTTTGCTTTACATTTAAAAAAAGGAAATACGAAATTGAAGAAAAGGCTGGAATTTTGTTTTGTTCGCCAATCAATTCTTTATCGCCATCTTTCAAAACTTCTACCAATAATAGCATTGGGCCTGATGTAAAGGCAATGGGCCTTGAAGAGTTGAGCCTCGACCCACTGATGAGTGGGTAATAATACCCTTGTAATAATAATGATAATAACGACTAAAAAAGTAAAACTTTTTTGTTAAAGGTAAATTATACTCACATTTAAGAAAAAAAACATAATTAGGCTGACCACTGCAAGCTATAGGTTTTTGTGGTTCATAGTTGTTTTCTTGTGGCTTGGAAAATCTTGTTTCCTTTTGTTTCCCAGAGATGGCTGTCTTCCCCGTAAGTCTCCAATGACAAGAATTGAACAGTTCCCCAGGTCTCACTCTGCTCTTTTTCTCATTAAAAAAAAAAAAAAAAAAAAAATACAAAAGTAAGTTGTTTTCAAGTGAGAGTAAACAGTGACAATAAAACAGTTGATATTGTCAGCTGATTGTCAGCATAAAGACGTGTAACAACCAAACTATTGCGAAGCAAAACTGTCACTCTTTTTCTTATACAGAATAAAATCACTTGATAAAGCATTGAAAGAAAATGGACAGAAACCAAAAATGCATACATTTATTGAAAAGATTTACTTAGACAGAGAATACCTATTTTCAGAAAAGGGAAAGATGCAAGTATTTTTAACACGTCAAATAAATTAAAAAAAAAATCAAGTGAAAAACAAAAATTCCAATTGCTTCTATTTCTTATCTCAATGTTGTTTTGGAAATTATTTTCAGTGTCATTGTTTGGTGCCTGGAAATTTTTTTAAGTTTTATTTGCATTATTTAGCCAAAGAATGTGCTATGGTGAGGAACATAGTCAGACCTCTGGGTAAGGTTCTTCAATGTGAAGAAAACTAGGATAATGTAGTAAATGATTCTCCGTACGATCCCAGCAAGAACCTGTCAGAATTACAGATTTTGACGTAAGTTTCTTCTTCTTTTTTATGGCACTTGGTACTTTCCAAGTGACATATAGCGATCACAATTTCCGTCTGTCCGTCTCTGTCTGTCGTCTGTCTGTCGGTACCGGTTTTGCTAGTTTGGGCTCTTCCAGATAAGCTAGGATGATGAAAGTTGGCAGGTGTATCAGGGACCAAACCAGATTAAATTAGAAAAAGTCGTTTCCCCAATTCGACTATCTGGGGGGGGGAGTGGGGGACAGGATATTTTGTATTCATCACCAGTTTAACTACGTAATAACGGCACAGCCTTAATGATGATTCGGATGTAATACCCTTTTGATTATGGAACACCATAAAAATAACATCTTTCCCGCCAAGTTGGCTAGTTTTCTATTCGGGTAAAAGTATACCGAATAAAAAAGAAACTTTTAAAACAGAAAATAATGAATGAAGATCACTTTCTCGAAGCAAAGAGTGAAGACCAGACTCAAAGAGGATAGCACGGTCGGAGAAAGTTGAATAAAATTTCGTGAGACCACACCTATTATAACATCCACGGTTTGCAATTATCATATCATGTTGTTAATTTATCTTTAATATCTGATAAAGTTTTCCACAGAAGAGCTGAAATTGATTTTTATTCAAAACTAGCTGTTGGGGTGGCGCTTCGCGCCACCCTAACACCTAGTTGGTGGGGTGCTTCGCACCCCCCCAAGCCCCCCCGCGCGCGTAAGTCGTTACGCGCCATATTAGTTACGCGCCATTGTAGTTGTGTCCCTGTGTCCCACCTGTGAACAGATATAAATATATATATATATATATATATATATATATATATATATATATATATATATATATATATATATATATATATATATATATATATATATATATATATATATATATATATATATATATATATATATATATATATATATATATATATATATATATATATATATATATATATATATATATATGTTTTTAACTACGTAAAACATGCGAATATACAACATTCTTCGCTGTCCCATTGTCTGTGCATATAAATAGATTGTCAGGTTTACTGACTCTTGAACATGCAACATTTGTGTCCCGGTGTCCCAGTTTGTAATCTCTCTTTGAGTGTCCCGGTCGTCATTTATATTCCCTGTGTCCCGGTGTCCCGGTCGTCATTTGTGTCCCGGTGTCCCGGTCTGTAATTTCTATTCAAACAATCCCTGTATCCCGGTCGTCATTTATATATCCCGCCTGTGCCCCCGGCGTCCCCGTTGTAGTTGTGTCCCTGTGTCCCAGTCGTCATTTATATTCTCTGTGTCCCGGTCGTGATTTGTGTCTGGGTGTCCCAGTCTGTAATTTCTCTTTGAGGTTCCCGGTCGTCATTTATATTCCCTGTGTCCCGGTTGTCATTTGTGTCCTGGTGTCCCGGTATGTAATTTCATCAGTTGACAAACATGACGTCAGTCAACAAACAACTTCATGACGCATACAGCTCAATCCTTATAATGACGTCAGTCGACAAACATGACGTCAGTCGACAAACAAACATGACGTCACTCGACACACACAGACAACTAATTTTTATGTATATAGATACTAGGCAACTTGAGCTAGAAACATGGGATATAGCGGAAAAACGGCAATGGATGTCACTTGTACCTGATGGATCATTAATTATAGATATTATTAAACTAAAAATCAAGTTTTTTCAACTGAAAGTAAGGAACAACGTTAAAACTTAAAACGAACATAAAGTATTACGTAATGAGCTCGCCAATCAATTTTTTATCGCCATCTTCAAAAACGTGTACCAATAATGGCATTAAATTTTAAAGCTACCATTCAGCATGACTGAAATCAAGATGACTAAAAAAGCTGTTAAACTAGTTGCTGATTCTATTGCTTTCCTAAAAAATTCTCCTTTACAGGTTAGATTAGTATTAATCTTTCACTAACTTTATACTAAAACTTGACAGTCAATGGGGGGATTTAAAGGGTTGTCACTCATTCTTTGTTCTAAACTCTTAAAAGTAGGCTAAATTAGCCTAGTAGACCTATGTGGAAAATATAGCCAGTTCATGATCTTGGTGCAATATTTATTTTATGATCTAGGGTATTTCTCTGAAAGAGAAATAAAGTTTAGCTCTCTGAATAGTAAGCACTAGGCCTATCAAATATTATACTTGATGGTTAAGGTTGCTTATAACCTAGGGCAGATCTCAGTTAACCTAAGAAATAAAATTATATAATTTGATCCTTCATAAAGATATATTGTAACAACATAGGCTAGTTAAAACATACACCAGGTACAAAGGAAGAAAATACAGGGTAAATATATGACTGTCCATAGCCTTATTGACTCACCAATAAAGTGAACATACTAGTTGATGCCTTTTTTATGCTCTTTACAAAGATAATAATTGTTTCTATTGCAAATTCAAATATAAGCACTTTTTGACCTAACCTTAGGCTATTATGAATAATTTTGGCACTAAGAAAATATAATGTTATTTTGTTGTTGTTTTTGTTTGATTTAATTTGGAGATGCTATTGCACAATTTCAATGCAATTCACTAGCTTCTACAACAATCTTCTATTGTTGCTGTCTATAGATAAGATATTGTTGAGTGCAGGATAATATCTGCCACTTCATTAATAAAGTCACTATATTTATCTAAACTAAAATTCAGAAATAACACTGAATCTTCACTGTAGTCACAACCATATGTGGTACAAACTTCAATTAGGGATTTTCTCAGGTTAATTGTATTTTGGCACTGTTCCAATAAGTGTTTGATAGAGCATGGTTTGTTAGAACAATCACAATTTTCACTCCTCACTAAATTCAATCTTTTGAGGTGTTGGTTTGACCTAGCATGCTCAGTCCTTAATCTGAATAACATATTTGTGCCTTTTCTATTATCAGGTATTGACAATTTATTAGGAGGTTTACCTTTAAATATTGAATGTATCTATTTGATGAATGCTCATTGTTATATATTATTTCACTTCTTTTAATTTCCCACTTTACTCTTCTGGTTTTACTTAAATATGACCTGTATTCTGTGTTCAGTGGTCCAAAAAAAGCAGCATCTTTTGCCATCAAATCCACTGTATAATTACCCTGAATATCACAATGGCTTGGGCATCATTGGGTAGCCTTCCCTATATTCTTAGAATTACATGATAGGACACTTTCATAAATAGTTTGTATGTCTAACATTTTTCTACTATGGATGGCAGTTATTGCTGATTTACTGTCTGAAAGAATCACTGCATGTTCTCAATTGGTACATTCTAGTTCAATTTGCATCAGAGCTTTTTTGATGGCTAGTATTTCAGCTGCAAAAACAGATGCCCATTCATCAAGACATTCTTGTAATATTTCATTTGTTTTCTCTGACCAGACAGCAAAACCAACTTTTGTTCCTATTTTTGAGCCGTCAGTATAATAACAGAAATGATTGCTATAATAGGAATCCAGAGTTTGTAATAAACACAATTTTTTAAGGGGAGCTAAATCTGATCTGGAGCATTTTGGTTCTGTTATTCATTTGATTTGAGGTTGCCTTTTTTGTTTCCAGAAAGGTTAAATTCAGTCCAAACACCTCAATCATATTTATCAGTTTTGGTATCATAGGAGGTTTTTTTTTCCCAATTACTTGTTGTATCTACATAAGCTTTACTTATCTCTATTAGTTGTTGATTTGGATGATTAGGAATTTCCATCACCTGTAATATGTAGTTAAGAGCTAAATGGTGTAGTCTAGAATTGATTGACATAATTCCAGTCTCCATTCTTAATGCAGGAATAGGGGTAGATTTCATGGCTCCAGTCATTATTCTCAAGGCTTGATTTTGCACAACTTCAAGTTTTTTAAAGTTCTTTGCTGGAATTCCCATTAAGACTGGGAAAGAATATTCAATTCTCAATCTGACAGCTGCAGCATAGAATAACCTCAAGATCTTTCTATCTGCACCCCAGTCTTTACCTGCTAGACATTTCATAATATTTAGTGCTTGATTAGCTGATCTCACTATATTTTCCATGTGGTTATTCATGTTGAACAAAGAATCTAGCAGAACACCTAAATACTTTGTTTGATTGACAAACGGGACAATTAAATTATCTAAATGGATGGTTAAACTATTTTGGTGTTGACTTCTATATGGAGAAAAAATAATGCCCACTGTTTTGCTTGAAAATTGTAGTTTCTTTTCTAAAGACCATTTTACAGCATCTTCAACTGTTTTTTTTATTTTAATATATGCTCCATAAAGACTACTATCAGTGGCCCAAACTGCAATATCATCTGCAAATATTTTCCCCTTTATATTATCTAAAGGAAAATCACTCATGCAAAGGTTAAATAATTTTGGGCTCAGAACACCTCCTTGTGGGACACCACAATTGAAACAAAAACTATTTGAAAATTTATCACATGATTTTATGGATGCTTTTTCTGTTTGTAGTAATGCATATATAAGTCTTAACATCTTTCCCTTAACTGAATCATTAACTTTAGTCATAATCACTTCCCAAGGAATTGAATCAAAGGCTAAACTAAGATCAAAGAATACGTATGCCACACAGCTCTTGCTCCCAATTGCAGTCTTTACATCATTCTCCAAGGTGATGATGGTATCCATTGTGCATCTTCTTTTTCTGAAACCAACTTGTTCATTTATTAATGTTTTATAAAGACTGATTTGATTCTATTTTTTATCATGTGCTCCATTATTTTTATAAAGCTGCTAGTTAGTGATATTGGTCGGTAGTTATCTGGGTTTAAGGAAGGCTTTCCTGGTTTTAAAATTGGGATTATTACACTTGTGCTCCAAGCAGTGGGCACTTTACCGGTATTCAAGCAAGTATTGTATAATCTAAGGAGGAACTGTCTGGATGTTGGTCCAAGGATCTTGGTTATGTCATAAGTAACACCATCCATCCCAGGCGATTTATTGGATGGTAATGATTGAATAACCTTTCCAAACTCTTCCTCAGTGAATTCAGTATTGTTTGGATCTATTTCCATCATTAATTTTGTTATTTTACATTGGATTGTCTCTTTTTCTGCTGGAGTGAGACCTGGCAAGCTCTCTCTTTTTGCCAAGAATTTCTTTGCAAATAGATCGGCTTTATCCAAAGGATCCCAGAGTAAATCATTATTTTCGTCTTGCAGTATGTAGTCTTTAGTTTTACTAAATTTACCTGAGATTGCATTTAAAGTATACTGTAGCATTTGACTATTTATAGTTTATTATAAACCCAAGCACCTAGAACAAATACAAAATATAAGCACAAGCAAGCAATGTTATAAATATAAGCACAAGCAAGCAATGTATAAGCACAAGCAATATAAGCATAAACAAGCGGGTTAGTTCATAATGCTGCATCTCCCTTCTTTTCATGAAAGGCAGTCTGCCTACAAATCCGGCCTTTTAGGTGGCCTAACCACTCTGCCGCTGCGGGTGTGCGGCATCACCTTTGATGTAGTGGTAGGAGATTTAGTCCCTGTGGCTGGGCAGTCGGGAGCAGCATTTTCAGGCGTAGGAATGATGGTTGGTGCGACAAGGGGTGGGTCAGAAGGTTCATCTTCTTCTCTTGGTAATGGAACATTTCTTGGCGAGGTTTCGATGTCTGTGCGGATTGGCTGGGATGATTCGGTTAAGATGGGATGGGATATATCATTGCTTTTGTCCTGTGTGGTGGGCTGGATTCTGACCTCTTCCTTGGCTACGGGAAAGGAATGGCGGGAGATATGGACTCTATTTCGTCGCAGCCTGGAACCGTCTTCTGTCTCCACTACGTATGATCTGGGGTTCTCATGGCATGATATGATTTTCGCTTTGGTCCAGGGGCCGTTTGTTTTCTTCTGGATAAAAACTTGGTCTTCCAGTTGAGGTTCACGTAGCGGTTTCGCAGTCTTATCGTGATAGCGTTTCTGTCTTTCCTGTTCCTTCGATCTGTGTTGTAGGAAGGTCTGAAGGGGGGTGACTCTTGATTTTAGCTGGTTGTATGTTGATGGTAGGACTGACCGTAGCTGGCGGCTCATGAGGAGTTGAGCAGGTGAGGCATGGCCGTCAACTGGGCTGTTTCTATATTCTAGAAGTGCAATATGTGGGTCGTTTCCACTTTCTTTCGCTTTGGTTAGTATCCGTTTGCAGGTTTGTACTGATTTCTCCACCAGACCGTTTGATCTCGGATAGATGGGGCTGGAAGTTTTCAGACTAATTCCCCACTCTTGCGCAAAATCTCGGAACTCTTGTGAGAAAAGTTGTGAGCCGTTGTCTGAAGTTATCAGCTGAGGGATTCCAAAACGTGCAAAGTTGGCTTTCAGTTTGTTGATGATTGCGGTTGATGTCTGACTTGACAATTTGTCTATTTCAAAGTATCTGCTATAATAGTCGGCAGTGATGAGATAGCAGGTCTTGTTCCAGTCGAAAAGGTCAATGCCAATGTGTTGCCATGGGAGTGAGGGCGGCTGGTTGCTAATCAACGGTTCCTTTTGATTATTTGCTGCAAATTTAGCACATGTTTCACATTTTTGGACGAAGGACTCAATGTCAGCATTCATCCCTGGCCAGTACACAATCATCCGGGCGCGCTGTTTGGTTTTGTCGATCCCAAGGTGTGCTGAGTGTAGCTGATGAATTATGTTGGTTCTGAGAGGATGGGGTACGATGATTCGTTGACCTTTCAAAACTAACCCATCGTGGATTGCTAGTTCGTCTTTGATATTCCAGAATCGAACGGCATCTGTTCGGCACGACTGGCGTGTACCGGGCCATCCTTTGAGTATGAGTTCTTTGACTGCCTTGAGTTGAGTGTCTTTTTCTGTCTCGCGGCGTATTTCGTCTAGTTTGGAACCGCTCACTGGCAAGGATTTCATCACTGTATGCACAAAAACTTCGATGTCATTCTGCATTTTGGTATCAACGTCTGGCAGGTGTAGTCGAGAGAGTGCATCTGGGACTGGGATATCTGACCCCGGGCTATAGTGTACTTCGATGTCGTATGGCTGGATCTGAATCATCATTCGCTGTAGTCGTGCTGGTGCCGTATGGAGTGGTCTTGATAAGATGGTCTCTAATGGGCGATGATCTGTTGTCACGATGGTTTTTCTTCCATAGATGTAGTGATGGAAGTGTTTGCACCCAAACACGATCGCATACAGTTCCTTCTCTAGTTGAGAATAGTTCTGTTCAGTCGTGCTAAGAGCCCTAGATGCAAATCCTACGATCTTCCCATTTGAGGAGAGCTCAGCTCCAAGTCCATGCTTTGAAGCGTCAACCTTGAGTTCGACTACTTTGCATTTATGGTCGAAGAAAGCTAGATTTTCTGAAATGCAGCTCTTGATCTCTTTCATACTTGCTTCGTGATCGGTTTCCCATCTGAAATCGGTGGCTTTAGTAAGATCTCTCAGTGGCTTATTTTTCGAGGATAGGTCGGGTATGTATTTCGATAGGAAGTTGAGCATTCCTAATAGTGTCTGTAGCTCTTCTTTAGACTGTGGGCTTGGCATGTCTTGTATAGCCCTAATCTTTTCTGGGTCTGGTTTTATCCCGTCTCTGCTAATGATATGTCCAAAGTACTTGACTTTGTCTTTGGAAAATTCGCATTTTTCACTGTTGAAGCGGATTCCTTTTTTTCTGGCTCTTCTAAGAACGGCGGATAGTCTCTGGTCGTGCTCCTCGCGGTTCTTTCCATATACCAGAATATCATCTACAAGTATTCTGATACCTTCCAATCCTTCAAACGCCTCTTCCATTTTTCTCTGGAACTCGTCTTGCGCAGACACTAGGCCGAATGGGTATCTCTTCCATCTGTATCGGCCGTAGATAGTGCTGAAGGTTGTATAGTAGGAGGATCGCGTGGAAAGTGGGAGTATCCAGTAGCCTGAGCGGGCATCAAGCCTGCTGAATACTGCCGCTCCATCCAGTTCAGCAACGGCATCGTCGAAAGATGGGACCGGATAGTAGGGGCGTTTTATCGCCTTGTTCAGGTCAACAGGATCGATGCATAGTCTCACACCACCATCTTTTTTCTCCACCATGACCATGGCATTAACCCAGTCTGTTGGCTCACTGACCTTTTTGATGATATCGAGACTTTCTAGGCGCTCCAACTCGGTCTTGAGCTTCTGCTTTAAGGCTAGCGGTATTTTCCTAGCTGGATGTACTGTGGGTGTTGCATTGTCTTTTAAGTATATTTCACACTCTGTTTCGAGTTTGCCTATACCCTTGAAAACATCACTATATTCGCTGACTGGTGATTTTTCAATGTTCAGAACAAGCTTGATCAGGTTCATGTCTTTGCTTGCTTTAAACCCAATTATAGGTGTGGTGTTTGACTCAACCACATAAAAGGTGAGTTGCTGTGTAGGCCCATTTTTGTAGTGACAAGGAATATTGCAGACTCCTACATAGGGTATTGTCGATCCACAGTAGCTGGTGAGGCGTTGCGTGGCTTTCAGCAGCTTTGGCTTTGGCGACAGCTTGTCTAGGTACTGTGAAGGCAGGATGTTGACCTGAGCACCCGTATCGATCTTGAAATCAATGTGGATCTGCCCACAAACAGAAATCTCAGCAAAGATTTCATCCTTGCTGGAGTCCTTGTTGATGGCATACAGGAACACCTCTGTTTCTTCCTGGTTGTACAGGTCACTGGTGAATGCTGGAGTGTTTGTGGCCTCATTTCCAACGATATTCACCGCCTTACTTTTGCAGACTTTTGCAAAATGGTTTTGTTTTTTACACTTGGCACATGTTTTCCCTTTTGCAGGACACACATGCTGGGGTGAGTAATTTCCGCCACAAAAGTAGCACTCTGTCTTTTTAAGTGAGAAGCTGGAGCGACTCTTTGCAACAGCATCCACTTCTTGTTTTATTTCCTTTTGTTCGAATGTCTTTAGTTGTGCTTGGGTTGACTCGTGAGCTCGACATATTGTGACAGCTTGGGCCAGAGTAAGGCTGTCACCGACGGCTAATAGTTTTTCACGTAGTTTAGGATTTCTGACTCCACTAACTATTTTGTCTCTTACCATCTCACTTTCACTTAAGTATCCGCATGGTTTAACTAGAATCTTGAGCTCTGTTATGTATTTGTCAGTACTTTCTGTGTTGTTCTGGTCTCTTTTCTGAAAAACATAGCGGGAGAACACTTGATTCTTTTTGGGGGCAGCATAGTCTCTAAACTTCTTGAAGTAGATCTCGATTTTGTCCTTCTCTTCATCCGCAAGCTCAAAAGTGCTGAAGATTTCTCTGCCTTGTGCACCAACCCAGATTAAGAGGTAGGCACATGCTACTTTCTCAGACTTGTCAGCAAGGGGGCCTTGGCACATAAGCTTTGCGTGGTTTTCGAATGCGGTCCATTCTGAGTCGAGGTTGTCTGCATTCCAGTTTATTGACGGGTGGGTGATCTCCATGACGTCTGACACCATGTAGCATTTGACTATTTATAGTTTATTATAAACCCAAGCACCTAGAACAAATACAAAATATAAGCACAAGCAAGCAATGTTATAAATATAAGCACAAGCAAGCAATGTATAAGCACAAGCAATATAAGCATAAACAAGCGGGTTAGTTCATAATGCTGCATATACCAAACAAGTTTGATAGGGGCGAACCTATTCAGCTTATTTTCACAATACAATTTCCATGTTTTTCTTTAATTGCAGGATGGTATATTTGACTTTGGCCTCAATACTTTTATATTTAATTAATAGTTCTGTTGAAAAGTTCCCTTTCAGTTGCCTTTTAAGTCTCTGTCGCTCTTTTACCATTTCCTCAACATGTTCGTTCCAACCATGTAAGTGTCTAATTCTTTTCCTACTTTGATAGCAACTGTTACTAATGTTATCATATGCATTTTCAAAAACTGCTAAAAATGAAAGTGCATCCAAATCTGGGTCCCCTGTCTCATTGGGAGTGTTATTATCAATATATCCACTCATTAATTCTAGGTCAGCTCTATTTGGCTTCCTTGCTTAATTTTTATTAAGTAATGTTATTTTGTCAAAAACAACCAAGAAAATAGCACTGAGAAAATGTAGTATTACTTGTTGGAAAACAACTGAAAGCTCTTACTTTAATTGAAAATTTGTCATTTTAAGAGCTCAAAAAGTGCTTAAATATGAATTTTGCAATAGAAGCAATTATTTTATTTGTAAAGAGCATAAAAAAAAAATATTGTGTGGTATGTTCACTTCATTGGTAAGTCAATCATATGGGCAGTCATATATTTACCATATATAGGCCTACCATTAGATTTTAATGATGTTGATTAGAGGCATGCAAGATGTATTTTTCAAAGTTGGGGGAGTGAATGTTTTCCTTTTTGGTAATTGCCTAGTTAGATACCTAGAGATGAGAAAACAGGCTTCATAATATACAGAATAATCATAGTTAACACATCTTGCATACAGCCTTGCTGTACCTTACCCCTCCTCCCTCCTAATGTGCAAATATATTTGTAATACATTATGCCAAACATAGCTTGGTTTTCCATTATTTGATTTGTCAAAGTTTATTCTATTTACTGGTACATTGGTTGAAACAACTGATCTGATTCTGAGAATATATAGGAAATACATACTTTGGGCTATATATTTGCAAATCAGGAGGTTTGCTGCTCTTTCCAAATACATTATAACTTGTGCTATTCTCATGTGGTCCCAGATTTAGGGTTAGGATATATACTACTCTAAATAAAAATCTAAAGCAATGAAATTCTTTTTATATTTGTATATGTTTCAATTAATCAGATTACCTTTCCCTTGCTCCCCTCATCCCCCAAATTCAAAGAGTTGTGATCCCCAGCACCCTCAAATAGCTTATCACCACATATTTGTTGTCACCCCTTTGATTAAAGCCTCCTTGCAGCTCAGTCATGAAGAGATACCCTCCCCCTAAAAGCTGCTTGCCACACTGAGGGTCACACCACTTTTTTATACTTCTCTACTCTCAGCACCATCAATGGAAACTTGCACCCCTGCTCACCAAATGTATCAGTTTGGACCAAATATTTTCCAAAATTTTTGGAATTAAGACACAAGCCAAAAGAGACTAAAGAATATTTTGAAAATTGTGTCCTTCTTCATCTTCCCTTCTTTGATATCACTTCTTCTGAAAAACAGCAACTGAAATCTAAAATAAGACTCCTTTTGGCTTCTAACAGGTTTTCATCAGATTATCACATATCACCAATACAATCTTGATGTAGATCAAATTCTGTTCTTTTTATTTTTGTCCATACCATTATGAAAATTATAGCTATTGTGGTACAAGATAACAAATACAGCAAATCCAAAAATGTTATCAAAGGACAAAAAAAAAGAGAAAATTGAATGTTTTGTGGGAATTGTGAGTCTCAAGCTACCTATTCCCAGTACTTTAAGGCCAGCCAGTACCTACTTGCCTTTGCTCTTTTCTACACCAGAGAACACCACAAAATAAACCAAATCAAACAACATAGTTATCTACAAAAAAACAGTAATACTTTTATAGAGGCATCTTTCATCTTCTTTATTGAAATTGGCTTTAAACAAGTCCTCAATAATATGATTTGTCTTTAGCCTTTCAAATGTACATTTTATTTCTAATCCTCTATCTAGGGTAAAAAATATTCATGTCCCTTCCGAGTTGGCCATTTTTAGTATTCCTGACAATCCCAATGACTTCCCCCTCCCTTTCAACCCAGCAAGATAAATAAAAAAAAAAATTATGTTAATCCTACAGAAGTCAAAACTCAGAAGATGATAATCTGGTTAAATAAACTACTATCCAAAATTCACTTAAGAGGATTAATGTAGTTCAAGAAGTTGCAAATTAGTGTAGTAATAATATTACTGGCTAGATATTTTCAGTTTAAAAATTCTAAAACAATATAGAGTATATATTAATTGAAATTATGCTACTTCTTAAATTGTGCTTTTTTTAAGTGGACTTTGTTTTGGTTATACTTATGCTCATGTTAAGGTACCCCTCTCTTTTTATGTACTCTCAGTAAGAAAATTATCCCCTTCTTCTCTCAGTAATAAATTTGGGGGGGGGGGCAGTTGCCCCCTCCCAATAATTTATTATACTATAGCTAACTATAGTTTATTAAGTAGCTTTACAATTGTTGCTCATTTTAAGGTTCAAATTTGCTCTTTATTTTGAGCAGATTTTTTTTTTTTAATTAATCAATGCTCTTTTTTAACATAAAGAAAACAAAAAAATGGTAGTCCAGTACCCTTCATAACATTTTCCACACTAAAATTATTCCAAATTAATTGCCTTTGGAGCCTTATTATCATATATAAGTAAAAATGTGAGCTTAGTTAATGGTAAAATTAAAAAATGTTCTGTGCTTCCTGTTTTGTCATATTTGCTCAGTAAATTTTTTCCTTTATATTTAAGATGCTTTTACCTCCTACAATCTATCAGTTCAAGATAAGATTTTCTTGTTTTAAAACTTCCAAAAATGGAAGTGACTACACCCTCTACAACTGCAAATAGGACAGAAATGCAATTATTTATGAATAAGAAGGTAGATAGACAGTGAATATAATTTCCTGAATGAAAAGGAAATCATTGAAAAAAAATAAGACTTAGTGCTTTTTATAATGATATTTGTACTATAACCAGACAGGCTAAATTGGTTATAGTTCAATCATGGAATTTTGTAGAGTGGGATCCACTTGAGGGATCATGTAATTGTTTTAATTTTTATTTCCAGTATTCAATTGAAGCTCTGATTCTCTTATTTGTCATTGAAATGCCTAATAAGCACTGATAACATCCTTTTTCTTGTGTTTTGGTGTGTAAGTATTGAACTGCCTCTATGTACAATACCATGCCTTCTTGCTATTTTTACTTTTCTAAATATTTCTTTTAGCCAGCTCCAAAAAGATAACTGACATAAATATGCTAAGAATTATAACTGAAATTATTTTACTTTCTCTTAATGCCAGTGCTACCGTACTTGTGGGATGTTCATCCCTGCATGAGCACACTGTACAAAATGTCTGCTGAGAATAGAATAAATTGAATCAAAATAAAATATATATATTTTTCCTACAGTTTACAAATTTTGAGGGCATGTGTAAGCAGTACCAATCTGTTCTATTTTTTTGATTGTTATCAGTTTTATCATGTAGCATTAGGAGACCATGTTTTGCCTGTGAAGGGAATTATAGACACGAAAACAATATTCAGTGTAACCCCTTCCAGAAATATATACCCCCCATATCCTGATTTACACAAGAAAAACTTTTGTGTAATTTTTATAGAATTAGTTTTTTTTTTTAAACAAAGATACAAAGGGGAAGTTGATTTTCAAACTCTAGGAGTCAATTTTCCCTTCCAATTGGCATCCCTGGCAATTTTTAATTAATTTAAGGTTTCTGCTGCAATGATGCCAAAAATTGTTCAGATTTTCTGGATATTCTTTGTCAAACAATGCCCAATGGATAAGTTAGTAATTCTAACTTTATTTTTCAAATACTTCCAAAATCAAAATAAAGTTGTTATTTAAATGTGAGCAATAGGTCTCAGTACAATGTTTAAATATCTGAGTAATACTTTGACTTATCCTATATCTTTACTTAGACAATGCTATTGTGCTGCCCATGATTTTGATTTTGACGTTGTCCTGCTGATGTCAATCTATTTATCAATATAAATTAAATAACCCACAAACATATCAATTGAAAAAAATCATAAACAATATTTCAATAAATCACATATATAATAAGTTTAGTACAACAAATCAAATCTTACAGAGTCAAAGTCCATTCAAAATTACAGGCAAATGAATAGCATGATACCCAGGGCTGTTAGAATAGAGCAGCTTTAGTCGTGAATCTGGCTGAAAAAATCTGACTGTAAACAACATTCGCCTTTGCCCACCCAAAAGATTGTTTATGCTGTAACACTGTTGTCTGGAGAAGCTCAATGCTAACAATTTTAGTAAAAACCAAGAACCAACACTTATATTTATGATTGTTTAATGTTGTTTATTGTTTATAATGTATTGTGTAATGTTTTTAAATTCACCAAGTACTGTGTTTATTAAATAGTTATTTTTCTTCACTAGCACTTGAATAGCACTCCCTCTTGCCCTCCTTCCTCCTAATAAAAACACTGTAGCTAAGCCCCTGGAGGTACTTGAATACATCTCTGTGATTAATTAACCCTTTCCTTGCATCAATTCTTTCCCTCTTTTAACCAACTCCTACCCTTTGTGCTTGGACAAGAGCTATCCTTCCACTTGGACATTCAACCCACTCGCATAGAAATGTCAATCCCTTTCCAACCTTTTCATACTCCAACAATTGATTTCCCTCGTTACCACTCACTTCCTCATCCATACAAAATGTGGCTCTTAACCCTTACTACTTCTTTACAAATCAGCATTTTCTTGGTAGACCTGAAACATCACTCTTACAATGATAGTCACCAAGTAACCGCTGTTTAACAGATTATCTACCCACTGCTGTTGTTCCCTGTCGAGGTAACAATACCTCAGAATATTATATGATGCTGTCATTTTCCCACATGCTTTGTCCAGCCCCATCTGTTTTTTTATTTAAAAATTTTGTTCCACAGTCTCAGTTCTCTTACTCCCATCTGGTCCCACAATTAAAACACACAAAAAACACTTTTTTCATCAATTGCTATACCATACCTAAGGTCCATGTTATGATGGCCAGGGGTTGACTCTTAGACTAATAAAATCGATGTGATTTCCATAAAAGAGGTCCAAGCATAGAATGGTGATGGATTTAAAGTTAATATCCACTCCCAATTTGTACAACTTTTTCCTTGTGACCCTGATGTAAAAAGGGAGGAGGGATATTATCATTTACATGATAATATTCCTCCAATATACAATTTCCCTGAAAAGTCACCCCTGAAAAAAACCTCCCTCCATGGAAAATTATTTCTGTGCAAAGTCCCCCCAACAAATTACTATTTTTCCCCCCAATGAAAATTGAGTCAATTGTCCCAGTCACAGGAAACAACATAGAAAAGAATGAAAAAGCCTTTGTCACTTTGAGTGTGAAGGAAGGTTTGTTTTGTGAGGAAATTAGTGACAATACTAAAAGGATTTAAAAACAATGTGGCCCCAGGTGCTGATAATGTGATGAATGAGTTTTTTAAATGTGGAGGTTGTGAAGTTAGAGATAAATACTGAAGATTACCAACAATTACCAATTTTTTTCCCAAATATATTCATGCCTCAAACATTCCAGATTATGATTGAACCATTTGTTTAGGTTTAAGACCCATAGTCTTGTCACATCCTTTTAATTATAGGCTATTATTTTTTTCTGTTTTCATTATTCCCTAAACCATTCAAAATTAAAACACTCTCGATCAAAACACTGCGTATTTAAAAGGACCTTGGATATGCTCTTGCTTTTTTCTAAAGATTGCATAAACAGTATTCTATACATACTCCCACTACTACTTACAACTCACTGCAGCACCAAGTCACCTGAGGCCAACATAGTTACACACCCTTCTTCATCTTAAAATATTCAAAGGCTTCTTCTGTGCACTCTCCCAATAAGTTCAAATTTCCACTAAATCTTTTCTTGCAACCTCCTCGCACATCGTTCAAGGACAACCTGCTTTTTTTGGCCCTAGATGGTTGGCAAAAATGGGCGGTCTTTTGTAATCTGTCATCCTTTATTCTCAGAATGTGTCCTAGCCATCTTGACCTTTTTCTTGTTATAGCCCTAGAAAGCATGATATAACAATATTTTTTTGTTCAGCTTGCCATTTGAAATAGGGCTGGTCAGACAGGCACCCAAAAATATTTGTAGACAATTTCTCTGGAAAACATCCAATGAAGCCTCATCCATCTTTTGCAGTGTCAACGTTTCAGAACCATATTTGACCACTGTCATCACTGTAGCTTTCAATATTCTAATCCTGGTTTGCAGACCCATCTTCCTATTCTTCCAAGCTTTTTTTAACTGCAAAAAAAAGAAAAACACCCTGGGCCTTGGCTATTCTACTTTTAACATATAATTCAAGTAGTATTGAATTGCTTAATGCATATTATTGATTTTTTGTTTATACAAAATGAAATAAATTAGAAAATAAATTTAATAATACAGCCAAGCTGAATGTGCCACCATTTTAAATGGTGGCATTTGCTCTCTGAAATTTATTGAGGAGAAGTTGTCTTTTCTAAGGAAAATACTAATAAATAGCCAATATCCAGGCTGGTTAATTGACCAGACTTTTTCAAGAAGAAGAAAAAAGTTTCTAAGGAAGTCTTGGGGACAACTGAAGAGAAAGCCTTTTTTTGTTCTTTACCACATGTGCCAGGGCTAAGTGACAAACTTAAAGGAATTTTACAAAGCAATGGCTCAAAGGTCGCTTTAAGCAATAGTATGCTTTGGTTAGTTTTCTAAATTCTGGGAAGGACCAAACTTCATTGGGGAAGCGAAGTGGGGTCTACTACATCCCATATATTTGCTGTAGCTCATATGTGGGACATAATATACAAAACTTGGAAATTAGATTAGTACAACATCAAGACTCTTATTTCGTCAGCTTTAAACCCAAATTACAAGCCTGAAGATTTCATTTCAGTTTTGACTATCCTTTGTCTGGAAAGCCCCAGAATTCTTGAAATGAACATGTCCTACTTAAGCAGATTAGAAGTTTCCGAGGAGTTTACCCTGTTTCATTAGCATTTTGGGTGGGATAGGGTCTAAGGAAATGGGATGAATTTTAAGAAGTTTATTGTCATAATATTTGGCTTAGTGGAATATACTTTCATATGTAAATTATTAGCTTTGTCCAAAACATGGGTTTGATTTTGATGGGGTGATTTTTCATGGTTCTATGATGTACTTCAAGGATCAGCAGATCATGTACATGTTAACACCTTGAGGGATTCTTACCAATTTCATTAATCAATACTACATATATACTACATATATAGGACTACATATAGTCCTAACAAGGCTCCTTGAGGAATTAAACGTTAATTAGGGAGGGGCTCAGAGATAATATTTTGTATTTTACAGCTTGGGATCTATTTGAAAAAAAAACATATATAAAATTTACTAAGAGAGGGTCTACTTCAAATTTATTCAGTGATAAATGAATTAGGGCTTTGTGATCAATATCTACATTTTAATTTGGCTGAAGGAACATTTGTAGTTGCTCTGGTATTCCGATACATCAGACAAGAATTTTCGCCACTTGGAGCATAGTTTCGTCAATATAATATTAGCTGCCATTAAAACTTAATATTATCAAGAAAAAGTCAATGTGGGTACATTTTAGAGAAGATCAGATGTATCTTGATGCATTTGTTCTGATCCCCATTTTTTTTTGCAAAAAATTAACCAATTAATGACAGTTTGAACATTACATAGCAAAAAATTGTCGGGAGCTCATTTTGTGCTGAAAACAGAAAACTGATTGAATTGAATATTCTTTTCTTATTTGGGTGCATTGGATACAGCGTCCACGTTTCGCAACGTTAAAATATTACGACGGCTTCAAGAGATGGTCTTCCATTTCACTACTAAGCAGCGTTATTGTGTTTTTAAGGAAAATTTTGACAGTGGCTCCCAAATTGCATTGTCGAATCATCAGTGCCTTTACCCTAATTTTATATTCAAGGAATGGTGATGAAGATCTGGGAAAAATGGAAATTTTTGGATTCAATTCGTTTATGCTTACTGCCAGATGCAACCTCTATTTTTATTTCAATCAAAAATTGCAAAACATGATCATAGTCTTTAGATTACTTTTTAATAATTTATGCCCCTAAAGTTTCTGCACCCAGGGCAAGTGTCCCCCTGAAACTGCTTCAGTCCCCCACCCCCCCCTGAAAGAATAAAACTACGCACAAATTATGTAAATAGCGATGAAGACCACACTGCCTTTCCATCACAAACACCAAAAAACAAGAAGAACAATAGGGAATTTCTCAAGACATTGGGAAACAAATTAGAATGAATATTTTGGCCCTATGTCCAAGGGCTGTCTTCAGCAATACAAAAATATATAAGAAGAAAAAAGTTACAACAGGATAAAATCAGTAAAATAAATGAAAAAAATTTTTAAAACAGTCCCAGCATTTTTCAAATTCGTAAAACTACTCCACAATTATATAATAAATTTTTCCTCAGGACAGCTTTTTTCCAAAATTTTATGATCTATCAACATTTTCATAAGCAAGGCATTCCTTTAAGGCCCATTGTAGCTTATACGAAAGCCCCCGCCTCCAACATTGGAAAATGGTTATGTACAGCCTTCAAACCTTTGATTTTTTTTCAAAAATCTTACATATGTAAGTTGGTTGATTTAGTTGAAAAACTCAAAAACGTTAATATTTCAGAAAATACAATTATCAGTAGCTTTGACATTGTGTCTATTTATACAAATTAGAAAATAAAATAAACGAAAATTATGTCTTAATAGAGATTTCAGCAACAGGATTACATTGCACGTTTTAATGACCTTGGTTAAACTTTGTAACAACTATTCAATGTATTTCCAATTCCGTAATTCTTTCTACCAACAGGCAAATGGCTTGCTTACCCATGGGCGCGCCTCTCTCCGGGTTACTGGCGAATATTTATGTAGAGCATGTTGAAAATTGGGCATTAAATTCGTAATTTTTGAAACATTTCTTTAGGGGACGTTACATGGATGACGTAATTTCACTTTGGAACTATGGGAAAATGAACTTAGGGGTTTTTAGATCCCCTTAATACATATGATAGGAATTTACAGTTTACCTTATAAATTGAAATTGCAAATAAAATCTCATTCCTAGATGTGCTAATTATTTGTAGCTTAGATAAGCTCAATTTTGCTATTTACAGAAAACCAACACAAAACAATAGATATTCACATTTAAATTAACCCCTCCCCCACAAGTTAAAAGAGCTGTCGCAATATCTCTCGTCGGTTGTGCCCTAAACATTTGTTCTGATTCCTACATCAGAGCAGAACTAGACTTTATCAGGGACATACTTTTGGTAATGGGTATCCTATTTTGTTTATTAATAATACAATTAACCGTAGACTGAAAAGACACTGCCGTAATATCAACGGTAATTTACCATGTGAGAATCCCGATAAGCCCTAAAACATAATTTACCTCCCATATTTCCCAAAAATCGCTAGGAATCTTAAAAAGTATGCACACAAAATAATTTGTATGTCGTATTTAACAGTAATTTGAAAATCATAAATCTCCTAAATTCTGGTGAAGATAAAATTCCAGTTACTCGCCAAAGACGTGTCTATCAAATACCATGTGACTGTGGCAAATTCTATGTAGGGAGAACTCATCAGAATTTTGAGAAACGTCTACAAAAGCATAAGGATGATATCACCAAAGCTCTGAATTCTGATATTACTTCTGTTTCTTCTGATTCTGCTTTAAACAGCCATGTTTTTGAAAATCCTATCTACAAAATACTTTTTGAAGAATCCGCCATTATTAGCAATGACCTAGGCATAAAGCAAGTAGTTCAAGGAGCAATTGAAATCAGACTTATGATTAACAATAATATTTCCTTAAATAAGGACTTGGGAGAATATTCACGAAATGCTCTATACACAAATTTAATTAAAAATGACCTTACGAAATATTATAAAAAACCAATAGACATTAATACAGAACCTTTAACAAATAAAACTATGAGATCAGCAACCAAAAAAGCAAGGCTGGCCTTAAAAACGTGTTTTTAAATCATTCTCTTTCATTTCAATGAATTGCCTCGTATCATCACAATTCATTTATCAGTCCTGGTTGAACTTCGCTGAGGTGAGGATGCTGGGACTATTTTGAAAAAAAAAAATCATTTTAGTTTTATTCATTTTATCCTGTTGTAAGTTTTTTTTCTTCTTACATATTTTTGTATTGCTATGGACAGCCCTTGGACATAGGGTCAAAATATTCATTTTGCTGTTTGACACAAATTATGGAATTGTAAATTCAAAACAAGTGGGGCTTTCTGGTAAATAGCCATTTTTCTAAAGTTGCCCCCCGCCCCGCCCCACTCCGCCTTTGCTCTGGACTTATTGCTGACTCAACATTCTGTGAAAATTTCTGTTGGAATTCTTACCTAGGGTTTATATTGGTTCAAATGGCCTATGTGTAGCTATGATCAGTCCTATTCAGCAATCAATAATAATGATTTGATTTTTTTTTCTTTTTTATTACTTTGTTTACTGTTCTTATGACATACAGCATTTTCTAGGAATATGCAGAGGAAGTGTATAGCATACCAATGGTTATTGGGGAAATAAAAGACCTTGCCACAAAAGAACGGCTTCAGGTTCTCCCCTATGAATTGAAACTTAAAGAACCTTCCACTGAAGCAATCAAATTTGGTAAGTAGTTAATGACTATCTTTTTAAGCTAGTTTTAATAAGTAAAAACATTGATAATTTAAAGACAACATGATATATTTGTATTGCTTGTCATTGTTTTGTATTGTTTTTTTTTCAGTATTCAAGAGCTTAGCGAGAGCTACTAAAAAATTTAATAGGAAATAAATGTAAGCGCTATTGTCATCATTATTGATATTTAATCATTTTTTATGGCACTTGGTATTAACCAAGTGACATATAGCAGTCGCCAATTCTGTTGGTCTGTCTGTCGGTCTGTCTGTCTATCGGTCTGTCTGTCTGTCGGTCTGTCTTTCGGTCCCAGTGTTGCTACTTTAGGCACTTCCAGGTAAGCTAGGACGATGAAATTTGGCAAGCGTATCAGGGACCGGACCAGATTAAATTAGAAATAGTCGTTTTCCCAATTTGACCATCTGGGGGGGAGTGGGGGCCCGGTTAATTCGCATAAAATAGAAAAAAAGAAGTATTTTTAACTTATCAGCGGGTGATTGGATCTTAATGAAATTTGATGTTTGGAATGATATTGTGTCTCAGAGCTCTTGTTTTAAATCCCGAGTGGATCTGATGACATTGGGAGGAGTTGGAGGGGGGTAAACCTAAAATCTTGGAAAACACTTAGAGTGGAGGGATCGGGATGAAACTTGATGGGAAAAATATGCGCAAGTCCCAGATACATGATTGACATAATCGGAACTGATTTGTTCTCTTTGGGGTAGTTGGGGGGGGGGAGTAATTCTTAAAAATTAGAAAAATGAGGTATTTTCAACTTACGAACGGTGATCGGATCTCAATGAAATTTGATGTTTAGAAGGATATCGTGTCTTAGAGCTCTTATTTTAAATCCCGACCGGATCTGGTGATGGGGGCGGGGAGTTGGGAGGGGGAAACCTAAAACTTGGAAAACACTTAGAGTGGAGGGATCGGGATGAAACATGATGGGAAAAATAAACACAAGTCCTAGATAGATGATTGACATAAACGGAATGGATCCGCTCTCTTTTGGGTAGTTGGGGGGGGGGGTATTTCTGAAAAAAATGAGGTATTTTTAACTTACGAACGGGTGATCGGATCTCAATGAAATTTGATGTTTAGAAGGATATCGTGGCTCAGAGCTCTTATTTTAAACCCGACCGGATCTGGTGACATTGGGGGGGGGGAGTTGGGTGGGAGAAACCTAAAAATTGGAAAACACTTAGAGTGGAGGGATCGGGATGAAACTTGGTGGAAAAAAAACACGAGTTCTCGATACATGATTCACATAACCAGAACGGATCCGCTCTCTTTTGGGTAGTTGGGGGGGGGGGGGTTAATTCTGAAAAATTAGAAAAAATGAGGTATTTTTAACTTACGAACGGGTGATTGGATCTCCATGAAATTTGATTTTTAGAAGGACATCGTGTCTCAAAGCTCTTATTTTAAATCCTGACCGGGTCTGGTGACATTGGGGGAAGTTTGGAGTGGGGAAACCTAAAATGATGGGAAACGCTTAGATTGGAGGGATTGGGATGAAACCTGGTTGGAAAAATAAGCAGAAGTCTTGCATACGTGATTTACATAATTGGAACGGATCCGCTCAATTGCGGGGGGGGGGGGGGGTAATTCTGAAAAATAAGAAACATGACGTATTTTTAACTTACGAAGGAGTGATCGGATCTTCATGAAACTTCATATTTAGAAGGACCTCGCAACTCCGATATCTTATTTTAAATCTCAACCGGATCTAGCGTAATTGGGGGGGGGGGCAGTTGGGGGGACCGGAAATCTTAGAAAATACTTAAAGCGGTGAGATCAGGATGAAACTGGATGGGAAGAATAGAAACCTGTCTAAGATACGTGACTGACATAACTGGACCGGATCTGCTCTCTTTGGTGGAATTGGGGGGGGGGGGTTAATTTTGAAAATTGAGGTATTTGTAACTTACGAAAAGGTGACCAGATCTTAATGAAATTTGACATTTAGAAGGATCTTGTGCTTTAAAGTTCTAATTTCAAATTCCGACCAGATCCTGTGACATTCGGGGGAGTTGGAGGGGGGAACCGGAATTCTTGGAAAACATGAAAATTTAAGTATTTATGTCTTACGAATAGATGATCGGATCTTAATGAAATTTGATATTTAGAAGGAATTCATGTCTCAGAGCTCTTATTTCAAATCCCGACCAGATCTTTTGACATTGTGGGGATTTGGAGGGGGAAACCTTGGAAAAAGACTTGGAGTGTAGGAATCGGGATGAAGCTTGGTGGATAGAATAAACATATGTCCTTGATACGTGATTGACAGAATTGTACTGGATTCGCTCTCTTTGGGGGAGTTGGGGGGAGGGGTTCAGTGATATGGCGAGTTCGGTGCTTCTGGACGTGCTAGGGCGATGAAAATTGGTAGGCATGTCAGGGAGCTGCACAATTTGACTTGATAAAGTCGTTTTCCCAGATTCGACCATCTGGGGGGCAAAAGGGAGAGGAAAAATTAGAAAAAATTAGGTATTTAGAACTTACGAGTGGGTGATCGGATCTTAATGAATTTTGATATTTAGAAGGACTTTGTGACTCAGAGCTCTTATTTTAAATCTTGACCGGCATTAAGCCTCTCATTTTCCTTTTTAAATCAATCTATTGATTCATAGAATTTTGTTAGAGTTCATACCATATGATCTCTTGGCTCTTAGCTCTTCTTGCCTCGTCACAAGTGCCATATGAGCTCTTAGCTCTTGTTCTCCCCCTCCCCCCCCACCCCCCCTCTCTCTCTCTCTCTCTCTCTCTCTCTCTCTCTCTCTCTCTCTCTCTCTTTCTCACTTTTGTATCTCTTGATACAGGAGCAGAAATGATTTGTAAGCTTTTGACCAGAACATAATTTTCTTTTGTATTCAAATAACAAAAAAAAATTTATGATCATTGTACATAAAAAAAAGAAACAATAAAAAGCTAACCTTTAACTTGAGGTGAACTAACCATGTTCCCAGCATTTTGGATAGCTCCTGCTGTATATAATGTAAAACAATTTACACATTACCCCACAATTTTATAATAAATTTTATCCTAGAGGTTGTTCTGCACCCAAGATCTATAGTCTACCTAAAATTCATAAGACGGCAGTCCCCCTCCGTCCCATTGTATGAACTTTCTCGTCACCTGTTGCAGTATTAGGAAAGTGGTTGTCGGTGGCATTGCGTCCACTCTTAGGAACACAAAAATTATATTTAAAAAATTCCACTGATCTTACTAATAAGTTGAAAAATTTCACATTGTAGGAGAATTCAATTCTCAATAGTTTTGATATGGTTTCCATATATTCAAATTGTAATGTGAAAAAGTGCACAGATATATTAAGGATTAAATTACAAAAGCACTTTGATTTGATACAAGATGTGACCATGGCTAGTTTGGAGGTTGAAGTCATTGTGATGTTGGTTATCATTGCAAATGAATATTCTCTTTATTTTGGTTTTAGAGGTGAATTTTACAAACAGGTGTTGGGTTTGGCTATGGGGGCATCTCTCTCTCCTTTGTTGGCAAACCTCTTCATGGACTCTATTGAAATTTCCGCTATACACAGTTTTAGGCTCTCCCCTTATTTCTCGGGCAGATTCACGGACGATGTGGTTTGCATTTGGAAACACGGTAGTCCTTAGACCTTTTCCATAAACATTTAAATAGTTTTGGTAAAAATATAAAATTTACAGTGGAGTTGGAAGAAAATAAAAAACTACCTTTTCTTGATATCCTATTGATTAAAGTGATTTCCATTTACTGTTTTCAATATATAGAAAGCCTACACACAGTGAGAGGTATTTGAACTTTCATTCGTGCCACCCTATTTCATTGAAGCGATGGACTGTGATTGCACTGGTGGATAGAGCTTTCAGAGTTTATTCCCAGGAGTATTTGGGTTCTGAATTGTTGTATTTGAGGTATATTTTATTTTGTAATAGTAACCCGGTTAAATTCATTGATAAAATAATAAAAAAATAGACGTATTAAACATAACAATAGGGTTATTGGAGTTTCACAGCGTACAGAATTAAGTATGCTGAAAAGTTTCATCTCTTTGCCTTATGCACCTATTTTGGGGGAGATGCTTAAACGAATTTTGCGTAAACATAACATTGATGCATGTTTCCAATCTGTGAGACCATTAGGTAGTTTCCTTAATTCTGGGAAGGATTTAACCCGGGGAGATTTAGTTAGTGGGGGGTATAAAATTCCTTGTTCTTGTGGAAATTTCATATTGGTAGAACTCATCAACAATATTGAAAGATTTATTGAGCATCACAACTCAATAGAAAAAATCCTACAATTAAGAAAGCCTTCTGAAACTTTTGTTTCGGCTCTGGCTGAACATACATTCTTTCATCCCGAACCTTTTATACAATTTGATGAGGCCACAGCTATTTCTAATGATAGGGGTTTTTCTCAGTGGGCGAGGGAGGCTATGGAAATTAAAAAACAAATGTTTGCTAACCTTTCAATAAATAGAGACACGGGGAATTTAAGTATTGACCCAATTTATGATTGTCTTTTGAAAAATGAGCCAATAGTCAAAAAGGGAATTGAAATTTTACATAATCACTAGGGAACAAGATTACCTACTGGACCAAAAACAGTTGCTTCAATATTAGCTAACAAGAGGATTATTTCACAACAGAATAGTTAACTTAGTTTCAATTTTTATAATTTTTCCTCAGTTGCTTTGGTTCTCATTGAAGTAACTCTAATAGCTTCTTTTCCCTACGTGGATCAGTAGTGACTGGTGTTGGTTTTTATTATTGGTTATTGGCTTTATTATTGGTGTTGGCTTTATTTTTTTTTAGTTTAGTGTTTTTTTCTTTTTATCTTGTACTGAGGACGCCTAGTTTAGATACAGGCGAAATATCCGCGTTATTTTAGTCTTTCCTCTCTACTCGCCGCATTCTCGTTTGATATTTTTTTTTTTTGGGTTTTGTCTCTCTTTGTTGTTTGTTGTCATGGCTGGCCAGTTCGGCTTAAGAACTTTCATTGAACACCGAAAATTACCCAAACAATTGCAATAATCTCAATTGGGTGAATTTTCCAAAAACAGAAGAACAATAACACTAATAAAAAAAAAAAAAAAAATTAACATTAAAAAAGTAACTAATCGCATGATTATTTCATAATACCACTACCATGAGTTACAATAAAATATAAATCATGCATATTTTAGCCAAAGACAACTGTATGCAAGAGAATGGGAGGGTGAGGGGCATTTGCACCTCTCCTCCCATGAATTTCTAAAAGTATCTTTTTTCGTATTTTAATTGAAGAAAATACAACACTTAACTACTTTCAATACTGAAAGTAACATGTCGTATGGTTGGAAGTTATAGTGCCCTTTTTAAGGATCAAAAGGGATTTGAGGGCAACCAGCCCCTCCCCCAGCACCCATCATTTTTCAAAACAAACATTCAATCAAAATTTTAAGACATCTATTTTCTTCAGCATTGTTGAAAGGTTCAGTGATTATATTCTTGGGGATATTAAACGCCCCCCCCCCTCACAGCCTGTAGGGGAAGGGCTGTAAGTTAGGCTATTCGTTCGTTGTTTACATATAGTATATGTTATTTAGAAAGGTACGCATGTTTGACCTTTACTTTCCTGTAGGACAAAGGGCATTAAAGTGAGCCTTTCAGGGAATGTTGGGGGAATTTTGAACTAAATCAAAACATGTTATGTGTATATGGATTGCCAAAAGGGTGTAAGTCAGAAATGATTTAGCATATTAATTTCGAACTTTCAGGAAATGGTAAGTTAGATGGTCAATTGACCAAAAAGACAACATTTGCATGCTACTGCTAAAACTACCACCGGTTCTACTGCTACAACTACTATCACTAAAATTACTGGTTCTGTAGGGAGTACTACTAAGGCTGAGGATATTGAAATAAACATCTAAAGAAAAGTAAAGGGGAACGTTGAACTAAATCAGAACATAACTATGTGCATACAGATTGCTGATACGGGTGTGTCAGCAATGTTTGAAAATGGCTTACCATATCGAGAGGGAACTTCTGGGGCATCATGAGTGGGATGTTCAACTGACCAAAAGGCAACATGTACCTGCTACTACTGCTATGAATACTGCTGCTAATACTACTGATAATAATCGTCTATTACTGCTACTACTGTTCTTACTACTACCACTGCTACTATGAAACTGGTACGCGTAAGGCTACGCGTATGAAGGTGAAACTTTGACAGAGTATTTAGGGGGAATTGGAACTAAATCAGAGCACCTTACGTGCTTGGAGATTGCCAAAAGGGTGTATCTCCAAAATCAGTTTGGGTATTAAGTTGGAACTTTCATAGAATACTTAAAGGGGAAGATCAATTGACAAAAAGGCATTATGTGCATGCCATTACTAACACTACTGCTACTTTTGCTAATACTGCTACTACTACTCCAACTACTGCTTCAATTATAACACCTTGAAATGATTACAGCATAAAGATCAAAAGGCACTCCGTATCAAGGTGAAACTTCTGGGGCATCATGAAGGGAATCAACTGAGCAAAAGGCAACATGTACATGTTACCACTCTTATTAATACTGCTCCTACTACCACTAATACAACAAATACAGCTACTGCCTCTCCTACTACCATCACAACTACAATATTAGTTATTAGCAACTTATTAGTATTAACAATTTTAGCCTAAAGAGGAAGGTATTAAGGTATTTCCTTCATATACGGAATAAATCTGCCAAAAGTTATATTCAACTTTGTTTTAATTTTTCATGTACGGTTAGCCAAATTCGAACCTGTATTAGTTGAACAAGGTTCGAAATTGAATTTAAATTTTTTTTAATGAAAGTAAGGAGCGATATTAAAACTAAAGACGAACAGAAATCATTCCATATATGAAAAGGACTGTCCTCTCCTCAACGCCACTCCGAAAGAGCTCGAATACGAAAAAGCTCCAATCTGGTGAGAGAAATGTTAATAACCGTATGATATGGAGTGGGCTTAAAATGTAGCACATATGGACATCGTGAGGATAAACTAGAAAAGCCTGCGTCAGTTCTGTCTTTGGTAATTGTGTATTGTGAATAGTCGATTTTTTTCTAAATGGGTATTAGAGCATGTATTTCGTATGATAGTGGTTGAAAAAACTCGCATTTTTGAGGTCAAGTCGATGTTTTACATACAAGTAAAATAGTGGTTAGTCTGCAAAAATTTGATTTTATGGTTCTTATAAAGTCAAAGAAATAAGGCTACTAAAACTGTTCTTAAAAAAGAAATCGCTCGGGAAAAGGGGCTTTTATAAAGAAACGAAACGTGTTGCTCAGTTTTTTCCCCTGGTAGAGATTGAGAGTCTGTGAAAAAACATAATATTGTCCGATGTACCAAAAAGCCATCTTTTGTTCGACGAGATAAAAATTTGCATGTTAACTGAGGAATTTTCCCAGAAAAATGATGCTTTCTTGGAAAACTTCAAGATTTGCTCTTATTTTGTTTAAAGTCGAAGATATTCCCAGGACTTTAGATAATAATGTTTGGCTGACTAATGGAGCAGAAAATAAAGATTCAGATAATTTAGTTGTTTTTTTCTTTTCTTTTTTAAACTCAACATCAAAATTAAGCGGATATTGCTGTCTGAAAAGACAATGCAATACATGCCATTTCGAGATACGAAGCGGCGTGTAATGACGAAGCAACGTGTCTCGGATTCCACATTACTTTCTTCATTTCATATTTGAATGCCATACACATCATTGTGCGTCGTTTTTTGAAAACATCCGATGTGTACCACCATGGTGTTGGACCATGTCACAGGTATAGCTAGAAAATATGTAGTTCCCTCAAAAAAAGGAGATTTTCACGATTAAGAATACACCAAATGTTTAAGATAAATTAGAAGAATATAAAAATAAAGTTAAAAAATTGATTTTATAGAAGAAACTTAGAGAGAATCGAAAAAAAAACATTAGAAAAGCTTGGAAAGTGTAATATTTTTTGGAATTAGAGACTCCTAACTAGTGCTGCACTTGTCTCAGCCCAATACAAAAAATAACAATAATATTACTCATCTTTGGGATTTAGTATGTATAGTTTTTTTTTTATAATTTGCTTTCAGTTTCAGAGATTTAGAAAATAGAGTATGTAATAATGTCCTTATAGGCCAATTTTGGACTTATAGGGAAACATTGTTCTGTTATAGTTGGTTACAAGCCGGTGCAAAACAATATTTGGAATCGACACCGTCATTCTCCTAAAAACCACCCACAAACCATCTGCAGCGGGTGTTTGCCGCCCCCTAAAATATAGACTAAGGAGAAATTAGTGTTTTTTCATTATTACCTCTAACTAGTGTAATATTGTTTGTCTTTAAAGGTATTGTCCTGTTTTGGCCTTCAGAGCTACTTTTCCAATTTCCAATTTTTTTTTTTCATTATAGTGCATAAACACCACATTGTTCTTCAAACTCTCTGGCTGAATGCACAGGTGTAGCTTGGATTTTGAGTTTGGGGGGGGGATAAAAAGAATGTGCCTAAAGATGCTGACACATAAGCTTTTTTTATTCCTATATTCACGGTGCCAGGTACTTAAAGGTATCTGATATGCCATTATTCTTTTACCTCGTTCCGAAACCTCGAGATTTTAAATGTCTGTTGAACCTTCTTTTGAAGGAGTCAACAAGGGATTTGCAGTAATAAAATCCCTAGGAAGATCGTTCCAGATAGAATTGCAACGCCGGATGAAGCTGTTCCTCAAGTACTCAGTTGGCATTTTCTTCTTTAGGTAATTGGACCGGGCTTTGTGTCTTCGTGTCTGCCCTGTTGGCTGGGCAAAGGGGGCACAATGTGAGAGAGCTTGTCTGAAGGAGGCGAATTTATGTACCTGTAGAAAATAGCCATCGACGCTACATCGAACCTTTCACAGTGAGTCATGTGTAGAGGCGCAGCTTTCCCTGTTTGCACTATTCTGGATCTTTTGGGTTGGTGCCAACAGCGTTTTTCAGAACACCAGTATATAGCAGGCATCCATATTCTGCTGTGGGTCTGATGCAGGACTCATAAAGTGGGACAATCAAACTAGATGGAAGAACGTTTTTGCAGCGAAGAGTAGCCCCCAGCTTTCTTGTGCAGGAGTTTCTCTCGCGATCAAGGTAGTTATTCCAAGAAAGATCGGTGGAAGAATGAATCCCCAGTAGACAAAGCCCGTCGACTCTCTTTATAGTTTCATTTTTGAAAATGAAACTAGGGTATTCACGCAGATCGGGTAATAAGAAACTCCTTTGTTCTTGATGCATTCAAGTTGATCATCCATGTATCAGATCACTTTTTGATTTTAAAAAGAACCATCTGTAAGGAAAGAGGGGCTGGTGTTGCGTCTTAGTGTTTCGGGACAGCTGAGTGTGTCGTCGTATCGTCAACAAAGTGATGCAAAGGGCTTGTGAGGTTGTCTCCCATGTCATTTATGTAGATAAGGAAGAATGCAGGTCCCAAGACACTGCCCTGGGGAACCCCTGCTTTCACTGAATATTCGTGGGAAATAAACCACGAATATCACAATATCACATTAGTTTAATTGTCAAGGACAATTAAACTAAAAATATAAGCTAAATTCTAAGGTGTTGGCGCTGCGCACTTACACCTCGGAACTTTGAGGGGGGTCCCCCCCCCATTAAACTAGCAAAACCAGCTCACCTTGTCTAAACAATCATGGAAAGACGCCATAAAAACTAGCAAAACAAGTAAGAATTATTTTAGAGAAGCAGGAAATTCAGAAACGGCATTATAAGATAACAGCGTCCATTTCTCTCTCTCTCTCTCTATGTGCTCGAATTTAAGAAAAATTGGGAAGGAACTTTATTTGAAGGCAAGGCGTAGTAAGGATGAACTAAAATGGGTAATATCAGCAAAGGTACATTTTTGCCATTTAACTGATAAGATGAAATCGAAATGAATTATCTTTTAAGAGTGAAATCGAAGATAGAATCTTACATTTGCCCATTTTGTGGAGATTGGGAATATGATTTAATTCATTTTTTTGTGGTTTTGTAAGGAAATAAGCGGACTGACGGCATCAAATTTTTCTGGGGTGTGTGCAAGGAAGGTATGCGCAGATATCTTATTAAGTGATAGAAGTTTTATGAAGATTAAGAAGTTGTGGAAGCCGGCAGGTACAGATATGGCACATGGGGACCATTTTATGTAATTTATTTATACATCACTTTGAATTTAACGGCGTGTTCTTGTCTATAAATTTCGTGCTGTTGTGTTCTGTAATAATTTTGGACGAAAAAAGCGCTAGTGTTAATAAATAATCCTATCATATAATAAGGATTATTTAATACCCCAATGTAGTGGAATAATTTTCCTAGCGCATTCTTTACAGGTAAACATAAAGGGCAGTTTAAATGTAGCAAAAAAAGGAAACATTACGAAATACATACTAAGCAAAACAAAAAAGAAACAATGTCTGTTACAAACAATAAACAACTAAACAGGGAACAATAAAAAACTATCACAAACTAAAAAGAATATCTGAACTCGCGTTTCAAGCAACATCAAAACAAATCATAAGCATAACACGAGTCAAAATCAGTAGAGAAACAATCAAGGGGCGAACGGTAAATTCCAGCACCATTGTTTTCAAGTGATTTTGAAAACCCGGCACAGCATTTACTTTCAGTGACACTTTTATGGATCAGCAACACTAAAATGACCCACAAACGATGGATTTCTTAAAGACGGTTGTATATTTCAGAGGAGCTTATAGAGACCAAAGACTAATTGTTTATCATTTAAAGCCCAAATTTCCAAAAAAGGTAAAGAACCTGGAAATGCTGGACAACCACAGGAGTATAAAATTACGCACATACCTATTTTACTTTTGCGCATGAGTGTAAAATGTGTGCGTGCAACACCTTATGAATGTAAAATGTGTGAGAAAAAATTTTCTCAACACAACCAGTTGAGATTGCATATAAGAATTCACACTAAGGAGAAACCTTATGAATGTGAAATGTGCAAGAGAAAATTCTCCCGAAAGGGCAGCTTGAACAGGCATCTAAGCATCCATTTTAGGGAATGAGCGTTAAATTTGTAAGAAAAATTCCTTCCAGATGAGAAGTTTGAAAAGGTATCAGTGAATTCATTCTGGGGATTAATTCTTTGGGTGTAAAATATGTGATAAAACTTTTTATGGTAAAGCTGATTTGAAAAGGCATCAATAAATTCATTCTGGGAAAAAACCCTGTGAGTGTAAACTTTGTGAGAAAAAATTATCTTGCATGGAAAAATTGAAATTGCATCTAAGAATTCATACAAGGGGAAAACCCTATGAGTGTAAAATTTGCGAAAAAAATACTCTCGCGTGGATACACTGAGATGACGTCTAAGAACCCGCCCCAGGGTGAAACCCTATGAATTGTGAGAAAAAATTCTACCAGATAGGCAATTTAAATAAACATCAAAGTGTACCTATTCAGCTATTTTACTTTGCTTTTGTCAAAAACAGAGCTGATTTTTTCAAGACAACGAAAAGCAATAGAAACAGGGCTTGCCATGAACAGCTTTACTTTTTTCTTGAGAATAAAAGGTTAACAGTAATATTTTTCAGGACAAATACTATTTTTGGAGGCTAAGAGACCGTTTTTCCACTTTGTATAAGCTTATCGTAAGATAATGTCTTGACAATAGTCTGAACGTACCGTAGCCGCAGTGAAATAATTTTATATTTTTCAGTGACTGAATTTTCCAAGAAGACTGGTGATTTTGCAGTTTTGTCTGCTGTTGACATACAGGTCATTGCTTTGACGTATCAATTAGCCGTGGAAGCTGGTCTGGGATCCGAGTTGAAACAAGAACCGAAAATTATTAAGACAATTCAGATAGGTTCAGATGTTGGGAAATCATCGGCATCTGCTGCAAATTTACCCGGCTTTGTTACAAATATCAAAGATGATATTGTGGTAGGCATGAGCATATTATTGAACACTTTTGTTTAATTTTTTTTTTAGATATAGATACTGGACCGTTCAGCTATACTGAATAAAATGGCTGTCTCAAAATTTTGCTAGGAAGTGTTTGGAAAACAACAGACTAAAGAGGAGGGCTGCTTGCCTTCCATTCACTTTTGACTCTTAAAAAGGGTACTAGAACTTATGATTTCCAATTGAATTTGCTCCTTTAAAAGTTTCAATGATATTACTAGCTATGATAGAGCAGTGCTGCCTATGCTATTGCTTGCTTACCCTTTTGAAACGTGAATGCATTAAAGTCTTTTTGTTTCATTGAAACTCCCCCTAAACGTTCTCTAAAAGTTTTACCTTAGTGTCCTTAGTGTCATTAGTTTCAAACGTCAAAGCTTAGTGTCAAACGTATACATATAGTGTCTTCTGGCTAGTTCAAAATCTGCCACAGATTACCCTGAAAGGTCTAACTTAACAATGTAATCTGTCCTTAAGATATTGCTTTGTCATCCTTTTGACAATATACCTGAGCATAGTTCGGTTTTATTTAGTTCAGTATCCGCCTCGATTTTCATTGAAAGCTTCGCCTTAATACCCTAAGCTTGTGTTTTAGCAATAGTTGTAGTAGCAGTATGCACGTAGCTACTACTGCTACTGCTAATAACTCTCTGTCAGTTTTAGTGCAACTACATGATTCGTCGACTCCGAAGTTCGACTTCAGCCCTTTATGGGCTTGTGATAGAGATTCTGCTGATATAAATATCTTATCTTTTGTCTAACCGATCTTCCCGTTTAACTAGCTTAACACACAAATTAATTCTTAAAATTGGTTGCTTCCCCTGCAGGCTGTGGGGGGCGGGGGCGGTTGATATCCCCAAGGATATAATCACTGAACCTTTCAACAATACTGAAGAAAATAGATCTCTTAAAATTTTGATTGGATGTTTGTTTTGAAAAAAGATGGGTGGGGGGACTGGGTGCCCTCAAATCCCTTTTGAACCTTAAAAAGGGTGCTATAACTTCCAGTTTACAATCAAATGGGCCCTATCCAAAGTTTGTACAACCACCCCTTCCATAAAAACCTTATATGCCTCCAGGGTATAAACTTTACAACCTTTGCCCCAGGGCTCTGGGGTTTGTGTCTACCCCGGAGGCTTTGTTGTGTGTTGTTTAGACTATTTTTAACAAAATGGCCATGTCACAAATTAGATGCGTTTGGAGAAAAGAGGGCGTTGGGGAGGTGGCTAGTTGTTCTCAATCACTTTTGACTCTTTAAAGGGGACTAGAGCTTTCAATTTCCAATCAAATGAGTTTCTTCTAAAGTTTATACAACCACTTCTCCACAAAAACCTTAAATATCCCCGGGGCATAACTTACAACCCTTGGCCCCAGGCGGCTCTGGGGGTTTGTTTCAACCTTAAGACCTAGTTATATGACACTTGGACTGTTTGGAATAAAATGGCGATCCTAAAATTTCTATTTGGTGTATTGGGGAAAAGAATGATGCGGGGGGTAGTTACCCTCTGATCGCTTTGACTCTTAAAAAGGGCACTAGAACTTCTGATTTAGAATCGAATGAAACTTCTCCAAAGTTTATACAACTCTGCGACAACTTCTTTGATACGAAGTGCCCTAGTCTAAAAAAAATAAGTAAATAAATGTAAAAAAAAACTCTAATTCAACCAAATAAATGTTTGACAAATGTAAAAAACTCTAATTCAACCATTGTTTTTTTAGTAGTTCAATTGCCTGTTATAATCCAGCCCAATCTATTGTCAATGCCTGGAAACTAGTATGTCTATGCTTTTTTTTGTATGTGATATTTTATTTTACAGAAACAGAAATAGTCTCCGTAAAAAGACATGTGAAATGCTAGCAATGAAACAGTTCAGATCATAACATAATCGATTAAAAACTCCCAGGTCTGGTTTTTCTATGGCTGGTCGAGAACCTAGTATGCCTAGGGATTTCAGAATTTTCATGGATTTATTCATTTAAAAAAAGTCCACGTATTGGTGTAAAGAAAAGCCTTGGTCACGGAAAAAAGTGGGTTTCTACTGGTTAATGAAACGCAAGGCGGTACCATTATAATGAGCTATAGTTTCAAAACCCATTAAAAAATTAAGTGATGTTTTAATATCACTTAAATATGTGTGATAACTTATATGCCAATTATATATGTTCAATATAGCCTAATTATTAGCTAATACGTGTTCTCTATTAGATTGTTCTCAAATTCTATGCATAAAAAGGGATGAAACCGTTTTAGGTAACTATAGTTAGGAACTACGGAGGAGGTGGTCTTTTAGGCCCGCTCCCCCCCCCCTCCAAGCCTAAAATTTTCTCTAATTTCTGGGCATTTCTTATTGAAATTATCAACAATAAAATATATTCTTTTTTATATACTATTATTGCATTATTATTGTTGCATTTTGTCATTACATATTACATTTTATTGTTATTTGTACTACTATTGCGTTAATATTATACTTTTCAATCTTATATTTAATTTTATTTGGTATTTTATATGTGATAACTTAAGTATAATTTTATTTCGGATAGATGTGTCTTTTTTTCCATCAGAAATTGAATTGGGTTTTGCATATATAATATTTTACTTTACAGAAGCCGAAGGGAGTTTCTTTAGATGACAATTCTGAGCCTAATAATGAACCAGTTCAAATCATAACAGAATCATTTGAGCAAGTCAATCTATCCCCATCTCAAAAATCCTATGATAAGAATAGCGACGCTTTTAGAGAGACGGACAAGTTAGAAGACTCTGATCAACTTTGCTCTGATGGCGAGAGCCCTCAGAATTCTGACGGAGATGGAGATGATGAAGATGATGACGACGAAGGATGGATCACTCCCTGTAATGTCAGAGCAGCGAAAATTGCTATGAGGAATCGTGAATTCTCTGAAAGTAAAAGTAATGCCGAACTCCAGGTGAAACTGCCTGAAGTTGCTTGTCTTACTGCAGACTTTGCAATGCAGGTGCGTTATATTACAATCTTTTGCATAATTTTATTTCGAAAAAAAAACTCAAACCTAAGACGTATACCAGACATGAGAGGTCCCAGAAGATTTTCCAAGGTCGTCTTCGATTCTCTTAAATGGGCTATTTACAGATATGATAACAGATATGTTATTTTACAATCTTCTAAATAATTAGTAACAATGAAAAATTTTCAATTTGTATGACGAAGAGTATGACAAATGACCCCTGCCTCACACCTTCACGATGCTCATCCTATTGCTAAGTTGTTTTTTTTTTTTTTTTTTTTTTTTTTTTTTTTTTTTTTTTTTTTTTTTTTTATCAGAAGCTAAAGTCTAGTACCATAGTTTATTCAGAATTTTGAGCAGGTACTCTTAAGATTCGATTTGAAGATTTGTTTGGCTGAGAGAAATGTCTCAACTCTTTATCCAGTTTTTCAGTATTTTTGGGTTTTTTGTTACATATTAAATGCTCAGCATTTTTATAACTCAAGTCTATTTAGAATTAAAAGAAATATTCGAAGTTGGAAATTATCCGAACCATTAGCCAAAAAATGACAGCTAAGACAAAAAATAATCATTCTAAATCCATATGCATTAAAGCATAGTGCCGGGAGCCAGGGTTACGGCACTCGGCAGGCTTTTATATTTTTAGTTCTCTAATCTTTATTAGCATAATCTGGGAAATTCTGGTGTGAATTCAATTCTTCCTTCCTGTTAATGGATCAAAGAATCATCTATTTTGTAGGATCTGTTTTCTCCTCAGAGTCGTTGTGATTCTCAATATTGTTACTCCTCTAACAGCAGATTTCATTTACGACTCGATATATTCGTTCTGATGCTGATTGTCACATGTCTTCTAACCGCAGATCTCATTTGCGCTTCATTTTCTTGGGCATCATTGCCTCTGACTTTTTTATATATCATTTACTTTAGCTCTCGCTTTAACTGCTCGGACTCTTTCAAAATAAGGTGTAATTTCGTAGTATGTCATAGACACAAAACAAAACTTCTTTCACAGCTTTTCCCCAGATGTCAATTTTTGCTTGAATTGAGTCCAGGAATGTTCCTGTTAAATCATTTTTCATCTTGCGTAATTTTGCATGTGTTATAGATACTAATTGTTAACTACTCCTTCCTGTTTATCGATCATAGACTCCTCCTTACTAAATTAACACCTTCCTTCATTCCATTGTAATTTTGCTTTGTGTTCTAACCCCTCAAGCACGCTAAACTAACAGGTTCTTTCATTCTATTATAATTTTTCTTTGTCTTCTAAAAACAGATTTTGCTATGCAACGTTTTTCTTCGCAATTCAATGTGATTTTTGCTGTTTTTAATTTCATGCATTTTTCTTTAGCTGTCCAGCTTCATTATCTTGCTGTTCCTCATTTCATGCCTTTTTCTTTAGCTGTCCAGCTTCATTTGTTATCTTGCTGTTCCAAATTTCATGCATTTTTCTTTAGCTGTCCAGCTTCATTTGTCTTCTTGCTGTTCCTTATTTCATGCCTTTTTCTTTAGCTGTCCAGCTTCATTTGTCATCTTGCTGTTCCTTATTTCATGCCTTTTTCTTTAGTTGTCCAGCTTCATTTGTCATCTTGCTGTTCCTAATTTCATGCATTTTTCTTTAGCTGTCCAGCTTCATTTGTCATCTTGCTGTTCCTAATTTCATGCCTCTTTCTTTAGTTGTCCAGCTTCATTTGTCATCTTGCTGTTCCTAATTTCATGCATTTTTCTTTAGCTGTCCAGCTTCATTTGTCATCTTGCTGTTCCTAATTTCATGCATTTTTCTTTAGCTGTCCAGCTTCATTTGTCATCTTGCTGTTCCTTATTTCATGCCTTTTTCTTTGGTTGTCCAGCTTCATTTGTCGTCTTGCTGTTCCTAATTTCATGCATTTTTCTTTAGCTGTCCAGCTCCATTTGTCATCTTGCTGTTCCTGATTTCATGCATTTTTCTTTAGCTGTCCAGCTTCATTTGTCATCTTGCTGTTCCTAATTTCATGCCTTTTTCTTTAGTTGTCCAGCTTCATTTGTCATCTTGCTGTTCCTAATTTCATGCATTTTTCTTTAGCTGTCCAGCTCCATTTGTCATCTTGCTGTTCCTGATTTCATGCATTTTTCTTTAGCTGTCCAGCTTTATTATCTTGCTGTTCCTTATTTCATGCATTTTTCTTTAGCTGTCCAGCTTCATTTGTCATCTTGCTGTTCCTAATTTCATGCCTTTTTCTTTAGTTGTCCAGCTTCATTTGTCATCTTGCGTAATTTTGTTACCGTCATAGATACTAAAAATGATTCGACCACTCCTGTGGGGAAAATGAAGTTAGTTATTTGCTGTATTGAAGTTTATGTAAATATGACGTTAATGACATGATTTTTTCCAAAATCAAGACTCTAAAAGATTTTTTCCCAAACTCGTGACTTATCTAGAGCAAGGAATAAGTTTCTTTTTCTTTCTATTAAAAATGAGAGATCAAGACTAAGTTTAAGATATCAACTTCCTGAGATTGCCAATAAATATAAACTACTTGATTTAATAAATGAGTCACCATCACTCTATACATACAAAAAGAAATTGAAAGAGATAGTTCTTTCTGCCTATAGTAGTGGGGACTGAATGTAAAGTGATTTATTTATAAATTAGTTTATAAGTCCCATCCGTGTCTACGAGTCGATTTTTTTTTCAGCTTCTTCTTCTCTCTCTCTCTCTTTCTCTCTTTTTTATGTACTCCGTGGGAGCTTTTGAGGTATAATTCCTTCTTCTTTTTTCTCTCTCTATTTTTAAAGGAGACAAAACGAGTTGCCTCCCTGTCTCCTTTGTATAAGATTTATGTATATCGTTTCTTGTTTAATAAAGTCAAGTCTAGATCGTTTTTTCTCGCCATAAAATCTCAGGGCTTAAAAAAAAGTATGCAGCCTCTTTTAAGAAAAAATTTAAACAGAAATACATCCACAGTTGCTCCTTTAAAAATATAAGTTGTGGATGTGTCAGCATTGATGTATGCACACATGCATTGGTAAAACTATAGCTGCATTATTTTCTTACGAATATATAAAGTGTTAGATTTGACATAAAATTGAGACTACGGTTATTATATATACCTAATGCATACCTGTATGTTAAGGATGTCAGGGCTGCTGTCTGCATAGTTTCCTATAAAAAAAAAAACACCATTCAAAAATTAAAAAAATGGGCTTTTTTCCATAAAAATGAAATAAAAATAGCAACAATTTGATCTTTTACCGTGTTTTGTGACGAACTGTACTTTAGAGTTCTGTCACTGGTTTTTTTTTTGCAACATGCCTCAGGGTTGAAAAAGCTAACAGCTTTTTGGTTTAGGAGAGAAACTGTGTTAAATTGCCGAAATTTCATAACAACACAAACTTTCTTGGTTTTCACCTCTTTACTTTTCTTAATAGCAAAAAATATTTTTCTTTCGGAAATGATTCTAATTTTGTACATTTTGTTGAGTAGTTGGCATACCGATAATGTTTGGGATTGTAATTTCATTTCGTAAAATCTGTTCTGACCGCAAATATTCGATTTCATTGGGCCAAAATACGAACGCACACCATGTCGCCAGAACTTCACACAATCTAATGCTACATCCTGGCGCCATTTCAATTTTTGTGAAAATCCCAGTGAGCCATATTGATATATGAACTCAAGCTTATTCACCGACTCTAGTACATTAACGTATTTTTTTAATATCAATTTATCTGATGTTTAAACAACGTTCCAATCATCCATATATAAAAGTAAAACAATCAGTGTGGATCAACAGCGTTTGTTTTTTTAATACGAATTTATCTGACTTTTATGTAACTTTCCAATCATCCATAAATAGAAGTAAAACAATCAGTGTGGATCATCAGCATTTGTTTTTTAATGTGAATTTATCTGACGTTTATATGACGTTTCAATCATCCATAAATAAAGGTAAAACGATCAGTGTGGATCATCAGTATTTGTTTTTTAATGCGAATCTGACGTTCATACGACGTTTCAATCATCCATAAATAAAGGTAAAACGATCAGTGTGATCATCAGCATTTGTTTTTTAATGTGAATTTATCTGACGTTTATACGACGTTCCAATCATCCATAAATAAAGGTAAAACGATCAGTGTGATCATCAGCGTTTGTTTTTTAATGCGAATTTATCTGACTTTTATGTAACTTTCCAATCATCCATAAATAGAAGTAAAACAATCAGTGTGGATCATCGGCATTTGTTTTTTAATGCGAATTTATCTGACGTTTATATGACGTTTCAATCATCCATAAATAAAGGTAAAACGATCAGTGTGGATCATCAGTATTTGTTTTTTAATGCGAATCTGACGTTTATACGACGTTTCAATCATCCATAAATAAAGGTAAAACGATCAGTGTGATCATCAGCATTTGTTTTTTAATGCGAATTTATCTGACGTTTATACGACGTTCCAATCATCCATAAATAAAGGTAAAACGATCAGTGTGATCATCAGCGTTTGTTTTTTAATGCGAATTTATCTGACTTTTATGTAACTTTCCAATCATCCATAAATAGAAGTAAAACAATCAGTGTGGATCATCAGCATTTGTTTTTTAATGCGAATTTATCTGACGTTTATATGACGTTTCAATCATCCATAAATAAAGGTAAAACGATCAGTGTGATCATCAGCGTTTGTTTTTTAATACGAATTTATCTGACTTTTATGTAACTTTCCAATCATCCATAAATAGAAGTAAAACAATCAGTGTGGATCATCAGCATTTGTTTTTTAATGTGAATTTATCTGACGTTTATATGACGTTTCAATCATCCATAAATAAAGGTAAAACGATCGGTGTGGATCATCAGTATTTGTTTTCTAATGCGAATCTGACGTTTATACGACGTTTCAATCATCCATAAATAAAGGTAAAACGATCAGTGTGACCATCAGCATTTGTTTTTTAATGCGAATTTATCTGACGTTTATACGACGTTCCAATCATCCATAAATAAAGGTAAAACGATCAGTGTGATCATCAGCGTTTGTTTTTTAATGCGAATTTATCTGACTTTTATGTAACTTTCCAATCATCCATAAATAGAAGTAAAACAATCAGTGTGGATCATCAGAATTTGTTTTTTAATGCGAATTTATCTGACATTTATATGACGTTTCAATCATCCATAAATAAAGGTAAAACGATCGGTGTGGATCATCAGTATTTGTTTTCTAATGCGAATCTGACGTTTATACGACGTTTCAATCATCCATAAATAAAGGTAAAACGATCAGTGTGACCATCAGCATTTGTTTTTTAATGCGAATTTATCTGACGTTTATACGACGTTCCAATCAATCATAAATAAAGGTAAAACGATCAGTGTGATCATCAGCGTTTGTTTTTTAATGCGAATTTATCTGACGTTTATACGACGTTTCAATCATCCATAAATAAAGGTAAAACGATCAGTGCGATCATCAGCATTTGTTTTTTGATGCAAATTCATCTGACGTTTATACGACGTTCCAGTCATCCGTAAATAAAGGTAAAAACGATCAATGTGATCATCAGCATTCGTTTTTTAATGCGAGTTTATCTGACGTTTATACGACGTTCCAATCATCCATAAATAAAGGTAAAACGATCAGTGTGATCATCAGCATTTGTTTTTTGATGCGAATTCATCTGACGTTTATACGACGTTCCAGTCATCCGTAAATAAAGGTAAAAACGATCAATGTGATCATCAGCATTTGTTTTTTAATGCGAATTTATCTGACGTTTATACGACGTTTCAATCATCCATAAATAAAGGTAAAACGATCAGTGTGATCATCAGCATTTCTTTTTTAATGCAAATTTATCTGATGTTTATACGACGTTTCAATCATCCATAAATAAAGGTAAAACGATCAGTGCGATCATCAGCATTTGTTTTTTGATGCGAATTCATCTGACGTTTATACGACGTTCCAATCATCCGTAAATAAAGGTAAAAACGATCATCAGCATTTGCTTTTTAATGCGAGTTTATCTGACGTTTATACGACGTTCCAATCATCCATAAATAAAGGTAAAATGATCAGTGTGATCATCAGCATTTGTTTTTTAATGCGAATTTATCTGACGTTTATACGACGTTCCAATCATCCATAAATAAAGGTAAAACGATCAGTGTGATCATCAGCATTTGTTTTTTAATGCAAATTTATCTGACGTTTATACGACGTTCCAATCATCCATAAATAAAAGTAAAATGATCAGTGCGATCATCAGCATTTGTTAGTCATTTCAACAATTCACAACCTCATTGATAATTTGCTGATTTCCTAGTAGTTAAACCTTTACCTCATTACATGTTACCTAGTAGTTGAACTTTATCTTTACCTCTAGAATTATTCAGCATGGTTGACACTACCACAATTGTTCAGGATTTCTTTTATTACTGAACAGTACTTGTGTTTAACTGCCCGACGTATTCGTTTAGCTGGCAAGTTGAAGCATGTAACAGAGTTTTGTCTGACAAAACAAGCATTGTTTCTTTTTGTATAGTATCTTCTTTGTTTGTACTATCCTCGTCTTTCCAAATATTTAAAAGTCTCTATATCTTTTATAGAATTGTTTTTTATTATTTAAGAATTAACAACGCTTCTTGACTACTAAGGTCCCTAAGTCGGCCCTGCAGTACATTCCTGCAGCGTGATTCGATCTCTGGGTCCCGTATTACCAAGCTAAGGTCAAATCCACTGCGCCACCACAGGACATTATAGAATTGTTAAGGTCAAATTCGAGGTCATATATACTTCATCTGGCACGTACGCAGGGGGGGGGCCTTCGGGCCCCCCCCCCATCCGAAATTTTATTAAATATTTAATTTCCCCGTGGTTTCTTGGGATTTCTGGCAAAAGTAGGACATTTATTAAGAATCTAGATACATGTGTGAAGCCTTTTTTTGGGATTTTACAGCATGCAATTATCCGGTCAAGTCACTTCCCAATTATTAACCCATTTTTTGTCTAACTTTTTACCCTCTTTGAAGTAATTAGCAACTGTACTGTTAATTTTTTTTTGTAAAGAGAGTTTGCTTTCCACAGCAAAATAGAATTATCCTTGATATTAGGGCGTTTATCCCCCCTTTTCAGGATAAAGTACAGCTTTTAATGGATCAATTTTGGAAACTATGATTTTTCATTAAAATCGACATTTTCGCGATAGAAGAACTATCCCCCCCCCCACAGCACTCATATTGCACTATTAACCCTAAAATTTCACTTACAGTGGGATATAATAGATTAATCACTGGTTCTAAATCGCTATGAACATAACCTGAGCCTAAAACGTACTTTTGAGGCTTCAGTCTCCTTCCCCCCATCCGCTACAATACTACAGATTCAGGTTAATCTGTATTTTCCGATATGCGTGCTTTTTGCATTTATTTAGTTACTAAATAAAAAAAAGTGCTAATTTATATCTGCTCTTTCGAAGGTTTTGGCCCCCCCCCCCGAAAAAAAAAATTCCTGCGTACGTGCCTGTACTTCATATAACGTCAGTCTGTAGTAAATTTCGACTAAATGGAATTTTTAGTGCTAAAAATGACTGATTCTACCCTTGTGTTTATTAAATACAGGGTGAACCAAAAAGATCCGTACCCATATTTTATTCGATAAAATATCATTCCAGAGTGTACAAATTCAGTTTCGAAAACTTGTCCCATTGTCGCAACTTTCCACCAAAATCACGATTGTTAGTTGAGTTACAAAGTTCAGTGAGCATGGGACTGTAGTAGACTTATTTTTAAGCCACAGGGGGAACTTTTTTAGGCAGGAAAGAGAGTGCAAGGAAAGAAAAAAACATTGCCATAGTGAGGGACTACACTGTCCAATTAAACGTGAGAACACGCCACAGTGACGCCACAGTGACTCCCTTGTCATTCCGAGTTCTTGGCTGTGTCTAAGCACTGATTTTCTAGGGCTGCGTCCTACTGAGTCCATTACTGCAGCAATTTTTTCTTCTGTCCTTGCACTCCTTTGTCGTTCCGAGTTCTTGGCTGCGTCTATGCACTGATTTCCAAGGGTTGCATCCTACTGAGTCCCTCACTGCAGCAATATTTTCCTCTTTTTCCAGCCTGAGTAAGTTCCCCCTGTGGCTTTAGAATATAAGTCCACAACTATTTTGGAGACATTCGTCCAAAATAGGTCACAAAATAAGTTGCGACAATGGAACAAGTTTTGAAACTGAATTTGTACACTCTGGTATTACTTTGTCGCAAAATAGGTCTCCAGGGAGAATACCTTCTGCTGATTGGTCCAAGACATTTTTGGGGCAACTATAGCTGCAAACGATCATCCAAAGGTTCACCTTTCATGTCCTGCAACAGAAAGGATATTTGTTAAAAAATGGATTTTTATCGAATAAAATATGGGTACGGATCTTTTTGGGTCACCCTGTATATATATATTTGTCTGGGTCAAGTAGAATTCTGGTCCCTAGGATAAAATATTCAGTTCTAATAGTAACAATTATTCAGTTCATTGGGCGTGAATTAGCGCCAAGGGGAGTCTTATGTGATTGAACCAAGACAAAATCTGCTAACGTATGCCCTGCAATGTCAGATTTTCTTATCTGGAATTTTTGCACGTATCATAATTTGTTGGTGCTTACGCAGATTTCTCACTTCAATTTTTTGGCAAGCCTCTGAAGCCATCCAATCAAACGATTTAGATTCCTAAAGGTTGACGATATCCAATGATACTATATTGGTAGAGTGTTATCCAATCTAATCCTAGCGTGGGCGGAGCATTATCCAATCCAATGACGTTGCGTGGATGGGTGACTTTCGCTAGATAGCCAATGTAACGGAGAAACACATTGGTTCATGTATTTTGATAGGAATGAGATATCAGGTGAAACCTACTAGATAATCTGTGTACATATATGAATTGAATTTTTTCGACTTGGACTTAAAATTCTTTTAGCGAAGAAAATCTTTGCAGAATAAGTATTTACTAGAAAGACTTTAGTTGCATCAAATAATAAGAAATAATTTTTAAATAATAAATTGACAGTTTCTAATAGTGTATGTGGAAGTTAAAACTGAAATATTTCAGAAATGTTTTTTTTTTCCAACATCCTAGAATTTTCTCCATGTTACTTCTCTTTTCTTGTTTTTAGTTTGTTATGAATCTTGCTTACATAAAAAGGGCGAGAGGTGTATTCTCTTAGTAAAATAAAAAACTCACCTCTTTGACAAAGTTTGTGAATGCTTTTATTTCCCTTATCCTGTCCAAATCCACATATTAATTTAACCAAAATCCTGCTCCTGATTTTATTGTTCTAGTGCCACAGGATTTTTTTTTTACAATTTCAAATTTATTCATCAAAATTCTGAAAAAGATGTCAGACATCCCCCCCCCCCATCTACCTATTTACAGCTCCAAGAGTTCCTGTCCTCAACCATATATTGTTTTACGCTTATCAAAATTTATTTTCCAATGTAATCTATTTATTCATGTTAATATTTACTATTTTGCCACTTACCAGTTTACCATTTTATTACGGTACCAATAATTTATAAATCCGAGTGACGCCTATTTTTTAGAACGTTCTTAAGCAGATTGGACTTGCCATTGTCTCAATTGACGGCAGGATTATTGAAAATGTTCGCACACATATTCTGCGATGTTATGGCTGTTTCAAAACAACGCCAGACATGGATAAAATTTTTTGTCCCGGTTGTGGTCATAAGACTTTGAAGAGGGTAGCAGCTACTTTAAATGAAGATGGCAGTCTGAAGATTTATCTATCAAGAAGGAAAACGTTGACAGGCAGAGGAAAAAGGGTATAGTTGTGTTCTGTTTCTCCTCTTAGTAAATCTTGACAGTTCTAAAAGCCTTAGAGTTAACTCGGAAGCTAAGAGCTAAAAACCTTCGGAAAGAGTGTGTATTCTCAAGAGCTGAGCAGAGTAATTAGCAGACGTGCCAATTCACGAATATGTGGGGGGATCGGCGAAGATTTTTCTTAGTTTTTTTAGGGGGTGTGGGTAATTGACCAACCTTCGTCTTGTCTGTCTCACGTTTTCATTCTAGTTTTTTATTTCAATGGTATAATTTTTGTTGCTGTTTTATGGGAGATTGCTTTTGGTTGTTTTTATTTTTTGAGAAAATTTGTTTTTGATTTTTTTTTTTTGTCGATATATATATATATATATATATATATATATATATATATATATATATATATATATATATATATATATATATATATATATATATATATATATATATATATATATATATATATATATATATATATATATATATATATATATTACTAAAAAGAGAATTGAATCGGGAGCACAAGAATTTATTGGAATGAAACTTCCAATTGGAATGAATTTATTGGAATGAAACAAAAAAAATTTACTTTTTTACTGAAGGTACACAAGTATAGTTGGACGTTGCCATGCTTAAAATACTATTTTCGCAAACAAGCTATTAGCTAATGACTAAAATATACCAACAATTCATAGATTGGAGATGGATTAGCTGTATCCAGATATTGCGGGAGGAACAAATGTAATATTGTTGACATGAAATAAAAGGTGTTAAGAGGAATACAAATTCAGATAATGGTTTTTACCTTCCCCCATGCATACCATCTAACAAAACTATAAACCTCCTCTTTTCTTTCTCTTTTTTTTTTAATGCTTTACAAGATTCATTCACTTGTTATCCCAGCGAAGCTTTATTAAGATACAAATCTTAAGTAACATCTAAATATGCGTTAAAGCTGTTGAACAAGAACTTTTTACTAGCTTAAAAAGCTGTTGTGGTAACTGAATGAAAAAGTCTACAGTGGTAGCTAGGAATGATTAGAAACCCGTATTAGGCCTTGGGTCACTATCTGTGGACCAAGTTACGGTCAATCACCTACCTCTATTCCTTTTCTACTTGTAGGGCTTCAAAGATTACTGTGAAAACAGGTCTATACTGTCTCAAATTTGGTAATTTCCCTTTGAAGCGGATGAAAACTCATTTTTAGGATCCAATACGGGCTGCAAATTCATTTGCCCCGCATTTTACCTCCAATATCCATTTCGTCTTGTGTAGAAGTAGAATAACCCAGGGTGTTTTTTTCACAGTTGAAAAAAGATTGGAAGAATAGGGAGATAAGTCCACGAACCAAGATTAGAACATTAGAAGCTATAGTGATTACAGTGGTCAAGTATGGTGCTGTAGTGGGAGTGATCCGGAACACCGGGGGATGGTTTGTTTGGGGTTTTCCAGAGAAGTTGTCTACAATTTGTTTTAGGTACCCGTCTGACTCACCGTATTTCAACAGTAAGCTGCACGAAAAATGTGGTTCAGTCCCGCTTTCTATTGCTATAATGAGAGAAAGGTTGAGATGACTAGGACGCGTTCCGCGGATGCAGGATGACAGATTGCCAATAATCGTCCTTATCGACAAAATGAAAAGGAGATCATCCCCAAATGGGGTGGGAAGATTTCGTAAGGAAAGACTTAAGGGAAATGGAAACTTCTTGGGAGGTTTTAAAGAGGGAAGCTTGAAAAAGATTTGGATGCAAAAGGGGCGTGCGTAGCTGTGTCGTCCTCAGGTGGCTTGGTGTTGCAGGGAGTTGTTGATAGTACTAGCATTATATAGCTTATTAAATACATGAAGAATAAGGGCTTTAGAGAAAGGGAGGGAGTGGAAAAATGGTTATTTAAAAACACCTTCCCTGACACTAGTTTAGGATGTTGATTTAACCATTTCTGAAAGTTTCATTCACTTAGTGCAACAGCTACTCGAGTCTATTGTTCCACAATTTTGCCACATATTTAACTAAAACATTGGGTAAAAATGTATGGCAGTACTGTATTCTGCAATATTTAGGCTATGTATTTTTACCCTGCCTATCCTAAAAACGTCTATCCCCTACCATTTACTAACCTACATTTAACATCTATACCCTTCCTACCCTAACCTATATCTATACCTGACATCTATACTCTGCTTACTCTAACCTATATCTATATGTATAATCTGCATCTTGCATGTATACCCTGCTATACCATAACTTATAATATGTGCCTTCCAACGTGTATGAAAGTAATGTTGTTGAAAAAATATTTTTTTTTTGAATTTAAAACCAATTAGTATTATTTTTTTCGATGACTAAAAAATAAATTCTTCAAAACATAGCTGTTTTTGAGGCTATGTTCGCGATATATTGCGATAGAAAGACAATATCCTGATAAACTTTTAAAATCTAAACGGTCTAAATAAAATTCTCTAAATAGAAAATGTCTTAATTATCTTCCCCCCTTCTTACCTTCTTCTCTATCCTTGCATATTGTTTTTACCATTTACCTCTTCTCAGTTTTTTCTTCTTACAAGTCAGCACCAATATACACGTTTTTCTTATGTAAATTGGTTGGCATGTACAGACACATCGCTACTCTAATTTTGCCATCGACCCATGGAGCTCTGTCTTCAGGGAATTTTCGTCAAAACTTAGATGAAGCCTTTTTAGCTGTGGTTGATTCCTGAGTTGAAGAAGGTTGAGTTAGAGCTGAAATTGGAGACTATAAATATTCAAGGAAGAAATGACGTCTTAAAAAAGCTGTGTAAATGGGGTTTCAAAAATAATTTATTGGGGCCAATTTTCTTTGTACTTTACCTTGTAACTGTCATGAAATTTGAGGTTACTTTAAAAAAAGTGTCTTTTTTATGAATATAAATTTGTACTTCATGGTAAAATTAGCTTTAATTGGCACTAATTGCGAAAATACTAATTTGGAAATACTGATTAGTACTATTTGACTATTTAATGGCTGTTGTTGGCTTTGGTCAGGTGCATGGAGGGCTTGCGACCATATTTACAGAGCTTGAATATAGTATGTATCGCAAGTAGCACCTCTAATTATAAGACGTAGAAGAATGAATTTTTAGGAATAATTGAACAGTAACAGAAAGGCGCCCCCTACCTTATTAGCTTGCTGCTCTAATGACTTGTAGTTATGACTTTTTTATTGACAAATTTACCCAAAATAAAGAACAGGGTATGGTGAAACTTGACTTCAGATCACCAACTGCCAAATTTTCTGGGTCTTACGAAATGCTACGGTTCCTGTTGAAGTAGCACCTTATTTAAACTCGCAAGCTTCTACTACTACTAACAACTCACTGGACCACCAATCTGCCTGCGGCAAACACAGCTATGTGTGCCTCTCCTCCATCCTAATCTATTCAAAGCCTCCTTCTTAACATTCTAAGAGGTTCTAATTTTCATTAAAGTCCTTCTTTACAACCTCTTCCCACCTCGTTCAGGGAGGACTCGCTTTTCGTTTGACCTTAGGTAGTTGGTCGACAAGGACGGTCTTTGGCAATCTGTTATCCTTCATCCGCAGAATGTGTCCCACCCATCTTAACCATTCTCATATTATAGCCATAGAAAACAGGATAGAACTACATTTTTAGTCTAGCGCAGTGTTTCAAAATAACCACTTTAAATAATCAAAATAATAAAGTTGAAATAATAAGTAATAACTTTAAATGCATTAAAGTGGTTTGTGCTATGTACGGGAATAAAATTGCTGCAGTTAAGATAGAAAATAAGGTTAGTTCTTGGTTTCGTATTGAAACAGGAGTTGAGGAGGATTGCGTTTTATTCCTATTTTCGGATCATTTTGACGAACTTTGTCCTAAGGAATCCAGCAAAGACTATCGGAGAGCATGGATTCAAATGGGAAAGTAAAACTCTCCTTGACTTAGATTTAAACGTCCTAGATGAAATGTTAGCAAAATGTTTTTTTTTTTACTTTGAGAGCTTGGGGCGCAAGAATAGGCTTGAACATGAATGTTAAGAGTAATAAGCTGCTTAGACTGGGAATAAGTGAAGATGAAGAGTTGATGCTGGGTAACGAGAAGATCGATCAAGTTAATAGCTTCGCTTACCTAGGTAGTGTTATTAGTAAACACGGTGGGTGCAGTGAAGAAATTAGAAGTAGAATAGCCAAGACCCAGGGTATTTTTCCGCTGTTGAAAAAAAATTTGGAAGAATAAGTCTTAAACCAAGATTAGAATATTGGAAGCTACAGTGATGATAGTGGTTAAGTATGGTTCTAAAACGTGGGAGCTTCGTCTTAAATAAGACGAGAGGAGTATTTATTGGATGTTTTCCAGAGGAATTTAATACGGATCGTGTTGGGTACCAGTCTGACTGAGTGTAAATCTAACAGCAATTTGTACGACAATTTGGTTCAGTTGATTCCCTGATCAACACTTTTACTAAATATGATAGTCGCTACCGTGACGGTTGCTACACACGCACAGGGGAAAACTTTCCCCTGAGTAAAAATGAAAATTTTCGACTTTGATCAGCCATGCCAGGGAAAATTTTAAACCATATTTACTGGAGTATTTGTACAGCTGCACAACCTAGCAGTCTTTGTATTGCGACTTAGCATTCATAGGCACACCTAAACTGAATGGGTTTTTGTACAGCTGCACAACCTAGCAGTCTTTGTATTGCGACTTAGCATTCATAGGCACACCTAAACTGAATGGGTTTTTGTACAGCTGCACAACCTAGCAGTCTTTGTATTGCGACTTAGCATTCATAGGCACACCTAAACTGAATGGGTTGGATGTTGGGCTAGAGGATAGCTTTGAAGAACCCAAGGCAAACTGTAAAAATTTTGATCGTAAAATGCCTCCCCCCCTCTAAATCCTCTGATACCCATTCAGTCTATGACTCTCTAAATCCTATATCTATCTGTGCTCGCAATTGAGAAGAATTCTAGAGAAAACTATTGGATCTTATATGCTTTAACTTACATTGGTACTTTTCTTGAAAACTAGATTTTTACTAGCGTCAGTTTTTCGTCTGTCTATGCCTCCTTGGTTCAAATCCTTTTTTCTCTTTGTTTAAGCTCATCCGTAATTATACTTGTTTCCAGTTTTGAAACTAGTAAATTTTTTAGAGCTTTGATCTATGTTATGTTGTTATGAAGTTAAAGTAAAAAAGATACGAAAATCACATGTATACTAATCAATGGTTTTCTTGCGCTTTTAATTATGCAGTATCTTCAATTTTTATTCATTTCTTTTTATTATACAAATGTTCTGTTTTTTTTTAATTCTTTTCTTTTTCAGTTCCCACTTCCATTACCAAAAGGAGGTAAATATGCAAAAAATCCTATTCTTTTTGAGGATCAAAAAGAAGCTCAGAAAAGGGCAAGTAAATTGGCTCGTCAGAAGAATAATCCACTCGATGATGACTATATAGCTGGTTAGTATTTGCACCCACCTGCAACCTATATCACCCCATCTGTGCGATAAGGGAGAAATATGAAAATTTAGATGCTGTTAGAGAGCGCGAAAATAGTTTTCACATATATACCCAAGGTCACAATGAACCTCTTACTGATGTCAATTCATTTTGATGTTCTTTCTTTTCCTACGTCGTAGTAATATATTTTAATGATCCCGTACTGGCGCCAAACCATTTTGGCATCATTTTCTTGGTGTCAAAAAGAAAATCACGCTAACGTTAAACCCGTTTTTGTCGTTCCTTTCTATAGGTTATTAGGATAAGTGTCAATGAGGCTCATCCTGAAAACAAAACAGTTCGTTATTTTTCCCAAGATCGCAATGAACTTAATACTAACGTCAAGTTGCTTGCAACGTTCTTTTTTCCTTATGTTGTAATGATACATCCTGAGGAATTTCATACTGGCATATAAGAAGCATTTTTTTCTCAATGTCACCATGAAAATCACACTGATGTTGAAACAATTTTGATGTTGTTTTTTTTATCACGGTTATAGGGATAAATATCAATGTGCGTCATACTGGTGCCAAAACAGTTTTGACGTTCTTTTCCTTCCTATCACAATGAGCTCCATACTGAGATCAGGTCGTTTTCGACGCTCTTGGTTTCCTTAGTGGTAAAATTTCAATTGAGTCATTTCGGCTTTCACAGATTAACGTGACGAAGAAATGATTGACCTATAATAATGGAGATCTTTTATTATTATTTATTTTAGTTTGTTGTTTGGTTATTTTTTATTTATTTCTTCATGTAATGGTCATTTTGGTTTGGTCACGTGTTTCTATGTGTGCATGCTCGGCGTTTCTTTCACTTTTTTTCTATTATTGATAATTTACCTTTCTAGTATTAATTTTTATTAATTAATTATTAGTATTTATGATATTAATTAATTATTAATACTAATTATAAATTAAAATTATGATATTATTAACTGATTATTAATGTTAATTAATTATTAATAAGATTATGCTTAAACGCATGCTTGGCGTTTCTTTCATTTTTTTTCTATTATTGATTATTTACCTTTCTATTATTAATTTTTATTGATTGATTATTAATATTTGTTATATTAATTAATTATTAATATTAATTATAAATTAAAATTATGATATTATTAACTGATTATTAATGTTAATTAATTATTAATAAGGTTATTAATTTTCTATCATTTTATTATTACTATTGGTTTGTTTATTTCTTTTAATTTTTTATTTGTTTCCTTATGTAATAGTCATTTTGTGTGTCTCGGCGTTTCTTTCACTTTTTTTTCACTTTTTGCTAGTTTGGTTGCTAAATGATGTCAACGAACAATTCGCAAAGTCGGAGAAAATCACTTACGGACTTTGTGTGTGAAACTCAAAAGTTGAAAATAAAACTTACAAATTTATTTCTTTAAGAAATAAACGTCGACGACTTTACAGTATATTACATTATATTTTTTTCAGTATATTATTCTATTTTTGCATTAATTGGATGTTTGAGTAGGTATGTTTAGCCTTGTATGTATGTATTGGATTAATAACTACTAAGGTCCTTACGTCGACCCTGCAGCCGAGTTTGAAATCTGAGTCCCATATTACCAAGTTGAGATTAAACCCACTGCGAGACCACCGGACCTATGTTCAGTCTTGTAATTAAAGGTCTTATTTTTAAATTTCTCACCTGGAAATTCAATAGCAAGAAATTCTGGATAGCTAAGAATTGTTTTTCCGCTGGCCAACAAGATATTTGTAAGGAATAAATTACACGGTGGGAATAGGCGTTTAATAAAACAGTTAAAACAAAGTTGGCCATGTGGTAGTGAACAGGAGTAATATTGGGAAGGCAAAACAAAGGTAATATTGAGGCAACTGGGATGATGAAAACAAGTCGTGAATGAAACAACTGAGACAGGATTAAACAAGAAAAGAATAGTAATTTTGAACTAGCTGTTACTGACAAAAAAGGAACATGCAATAAACTACTTATCCCTTTGATATGCAAGGTTTGCATGATATGCTTGCAGAAGTCTGAATAGGTATTTGTGAAGAACGCACTGCATTTTCGTGATATATAAATAACAGTTCAATCGGGGCAGATGCTTTTATTTGACAGTGAAATAACAACAAAATCCGTGGACATTTTGGACATATATGGGACTGCATATGGGCCATCTTCAGCAAAAAAAGTTTTATCTGCTGAATACGGTCACTGTATATGTGACCGAAATATCCAGAGATTTTCTGTTGTTTCACACGTTTGAGTTTCAGGGTGGGAGGGGCCTTCATTGAACGGGAATAGAACTTTCGGAGTAGAACTATTAGCTTTTATGGGATTCTCTTGCCTGAGACTAGCCAAGTAGCTACGCTATTTATTAGAATGAAATTTGATTGACAGCAAAAACTATTAAAGGAAACATTTTCCGTAATTAGCAAAAAAATAAAAAATAAAGGATATGCGAAAAAAAAAATTAATAATGTCTGGGTTCTCGGTTATAGTGATTGGATTCCCAATTCTATGAACGGGAAACAAATAAGATGTATTGTAAAAAAAAATGAAATTGGCCGTATAGTGTCAGTTAATTGGTGAAGCAGGAAATTTTGTTCCAAAAAAGTAGAAGAAAGCTGTTACTTATCCCCTCCCCCCCGTCCTTCTCCAAAGTAAATTCACCTATCCGTCTCTGTATTGTTAAAATAAGCGGACTTACCAAAACTGAGTTGAGGCAGAGGCCCATATTCTCTGATAAGGAGCGTAATTTCTTTAAAATCCTTGGGGATGGGGTGGGGGGATGGGGGTGCGAAGTTGGAGCTGAATTTTTCAGTAGTTCGTAGTTTTTTTTTCTTTTTTATGTTTTGTCTGGTATAGAAACGGGACAAAAAATAACTTTTGTTGGTTTACTACGTTTTTGTTTCTTTTTTTTCAGGAAACTCCCCTTTTGTGATAAGAGATGTCTATTCTAAAGCTGCCATACTTGGAAGACAGGGAAAAGAGAAGATTGAATATTGGGAGCGAAAAAATCCAAATGAAGTGGTTCATAGGAGTGGAAGGAGAAAAAGGAAATAATGAAATAAAATTTCTTGTTTATTATTGTCTCTAATTGCTAATCTTTTCAAGGATAACTAGGAAAATATAAGATTTATGGCATTTTACAAGGAAAGATATGCGACTTTCTCTGATATTTTTCAGCCAAATGAGAACTTCTGGAGTTTCAGGCCTCTTAACATCCTTCATTTGTTGCGCTGCGATGCAAAGAGGTTCGTCATTATTTAACCCCTTCTTCGTTTATTGGCGGAAATGCCAGCAAATATTGGCGGAATTGCCAATATTTAAAATCTAAAACCATCAGAGCATTGGCATAAACGAAAGGGGCTATAATTGTATGGCCTACAATATAACAATTATTTGTGTTAAACTCTAAAAATTTTAGTTTCAACTTTTTTAATGGGAATTGGGGCTCCTTTATTTTGGCTGAATTTTGGCAGCAACCTTTGCTGTGGATTTCTTTATTTTTAGAATTCCTACGAAGATCAGTACATGCGTTCATCGCTAGGTTTGGAATAAGAATAGGTCTAGTTGTTTAGATATTTATTTGGCAAACCAGATTTCTCATAACGAGTAGGGGGCATATCATTGTATCTAATTGCTAATCTTTCAAGGAGAACTAGGAAAATATAAGACATTTATGGTATTTTGCAAGGAAAAATCTGCGACTTTTTCTGAACTTTTTCAGCCAAATGAAAATCTCTTGAGTTTCAGGCCTCTTAAAATTCTTTGTCTATTGCACTGATACAGAAAGAGGCTCGTCATTGTTTAACGCCTTTGCGCGTAAGTTCGCTTTCGATTGGGGGAAATAGCCGGTCTAAATCCGGGGGTATGAGATACCCTTAAGTGGAAAGGGAGGTTTGCTCTGGCCTTCACTCAGAAAATTTATTAAAATGCAAGCCTAAGCGTGTTTTTAAGCTGTCTAAAAACCAAATTTTTTATAATTCTTTATAACGGATACGAAAAACCAAACGGCCAAAAAAGTAGTGATTGCATGGTCCTGGATAGTATATTTGTCTTCAAGCAGTAATGAATAAAAGCTAGTATTTAACTAAGACGCTAGACGGTAATTTCAAAACCATTACACAATACATAATAAGAAATACACATCAAACAAACAAAGAAATAAGTTGGTACTCCTGCATCCTTGCCTTCCGTTGTCAGAGGCTTACTGATGGATACTCGGATCCTGGTGAGTATTTATTTTTGTGCACTTACCCTATAAAACTTCAAAAAAAACTTTTATGATCTTAATTATGCTGCATCGACGTTAATTGAAGTTAATTTAAAATATACCTCTTAACCTAGTCTAATTGTATGTTTTTACAAAAAAATGAACTTGGCAACATATAAACGATTGTTATTTTTAGGTTTACTTGATAAATTATAATACTTCCGAAGTATTGAAGGGGCAAATATACCCCCTCCCCCAATCGTCGCCAATGAGTCACCACATTTTTTTGTGTGTTCACATTTTTCAGTATCGAGGAGAGGTGCACTACTATTCATCTGTAAGGCTGGGGAAGGAAAAGAGTGTTTTTTAGAGGATTCTCTTAGAGAGAAAAATGAAAAATATGCTCGAGTTTACAAATCTCCTGAAAAATTTTTCAGGAGAGAGGTCTATTGGCAAGTCTCTTGAGGTAGTTCTCCCCGTTATTCGGTATTCAGTGTATTTTTATGTAGTGTATGTGCCAGGTTGATGGCTCTATAGTAGATTGTTCATAGTCTGCAAAAATGAATGATGACTGTGGCTGATTAACTATGGACGTGATAGTTTTTTCGGTTTTGCATGAATAGCATACGTTTCATGCTGAGTTCGAATGTTTTAGTGCTACACTCTAGAATGTACTATAGCCTACATGAAATATGCTGTGAGACGGTTATCCACAGCATTTTGCAAAATGGAGACACAACTGTATTCTCCTGCACTCAAATATTTCTAATTTGAAATTGTTTGTTTTCAGTGTAAGGAAGTATTGGAGTTTACCTTTTTTTTAGAATTATGCACGGGCAATTTTTTGGGTATATTCGATTTTATCGGTGGACCCTAACTTGTTATGAATTCAACATATCCTAAGGTATCAGAGGGCATAAACTATTATTTTAAGCATAAAACTTACCCTCAACTAAGGGTACGTCTACATTTAGTGTTTCCTGGGAGACAGGCAGCAGTCTATATTAGTTATTTTGGCTAACATACACTGCTACCTGTCTCAATTCTTCTTTGTTTTCTTAAGTAGCCTTTCCTAGGTTTAATTCTATGATAGTATTCCTTAATATACTGCAGAATGGTTTAAACCTTCACAAGATTCCTTTTAGGGAACAAAAGATTTCGCCTGGATGACTCCTCTATTATGACCATACGCGTTTGAATTTTGGGTCCTACTATCTGAAGGTCGTCGAATTTGTCTTTCAATACTTCGGTTAGTGAAAAAGTATCTTCTTTTGACCACCTCTGAAAGCTTTAAGAAGCTTTTTAGAAGAGTCCCATGACTTCCTTTTCAAATTTATTATTTTATAAAGCTATAGAACAACTTATTTTTCAGCTCCTATTTTTTGGCATGCTTGCCCATTTATAGGTGGCTTCTTGTGTGGTACCCAGAAAATGAAAACTAAAATGGATGTAGCTGTCATCACCATCCAGATTGCCCCACTCTAAGCCAATCGTATGCAGATACTCTGAGCCGATTGATTGGCTTAAGTGGTGTTCAGATGCATTTCTAGCTAGAACCCTATGCTTAAACCTGCGTCTGGCCAGAAATCAATGTCTAGACAACTACCGTTCACAAGCAAAATTTTGTACTTGGCTAGACAAGTTACAGCTAAGCATCCAGTTCTAGACTCTACAGCTCAAAGTCTAGGATTTTCGACCACAGCCAATCAAAATGTGTCAAGTCCACTATTTTTATCATCTATATTTACATACTTAAACTAAATTTTGTTTTTTCAGCAACTGTATATTCATTTTAGGCAAATATGCAACATCAGACACAATACTAAAGCAAACTAAGGCAATTCTTCGGCTTGTCTCATCCATTATGTTGTGACAGTAAAAACAGGGAATACATTTTTGAGTGTTTTGCCCGTATAAGCTTTCTTGATTGGCTAGAAATGACTACTGTAATTCATTTCAAACTAAATTTATTGTTTTAGCTAAGCACTGAATTCTCCTTGGGAATGGTAGATGCCTAGACATTCATTTCTGGCCAGATACGAGATTCTAGCTAGACACACATGTGAGCGCTGCTTTAACCACACACAAAAAAATATTTGGCACAAGTCTGTTTGCCCTATATCACGATGTGAAAAAAAAATGAAGTATGTGGCTGCCTTAGGCTATGTAAGATGACGTTAATGCGTGCTAGAAGCTTGAAAAACATAGGGTAGATTAGCAAGAGCACCAAATTGTTCGATACCATTATTTTTTTTCAGTTGTTTGAAATATATACGTTTTGTCTCTGCTCTTAATAAAAAAATCTGACTTTTACGCTATCTATTCTTATGGTCAGTTTGATTTCGCTATTGAGCTAAAAAATTCAGCACGAAAACGGTTGGCACAGTGACCTACATTCAGGGGATAATCAATTTTAGCTTACTTGCTCACAATCCTATTAGCTCTAGCTGCAATGTCAGACGATCAGTCTAAAGTTGAATCTGAAGGAATGCCTGAATTAAGTGTAAACAGAGCTGCAAATACTCTTTCAAAACACCCACCTGTTAATCATGACTTATTACTAGGATGTGAGCACTACAAAAGAAAATGCAAGTTTGTTGTAAGTAATCATGTTTAATAAATTCCTAGATTAATTTTAAGAGTTTATTAAAATAAAATCCTATTTGTGCGGTTGATTCCCTAAAACTTCAACTAAACAACAACAAGTAAAATCTCATAGCCTAATGACTTTTGTTATTTTCAGAAGTAGGCTAGGCCAGTTCAGTCTGATGAATGAAATTGTGGTAAATTTAGGTGTATCTTGTTCTCTAACCCAGAAATAAGATGTATTTGGGAAAAAGAAATGCTCTATTCAATTCCCCTTTTGACAAGGCTAGGGGCATCAGTTGGGAGGAGCAGGGTTGGCATTTACCCTCCCCCCTTGTTTTGTAAAAATAGGCCTTCTTGGTAGCATCCTAGATTTGGCCTTCTAAAGGAGACGCTAGAAAAAAATTCTACTTTAGCTACTTTTGGGTAGGCTATCTTGGGAAAGGGTTAGGCAGTGGTGTAGGCTAGTAGGCTACCAGCATTTTTATTGGTGGGGGCAAATATTTTATTAAGTCCTACTGAAGAAAAGCTACCATTTACCGAAGACACTACTAGGTTAAATTCAAAATATTACACAATACATAAAAACATAAAATTAAGTAGCCTAGGCCTACTGGTGATTGAGCTTTTACCAAGATTATCACCAATGAGTTGCTGCAGGCAACAGTAGTATAGTTTAAGAAATTTTTGCATAGGCTAAGGTGTAACTTGTATATTTTTGGCTTTTTGCAGCAGGCTTCATCACTAATGTTACATAACCTTTCTAACCCCTACTTCCCCAACCTCCCATCCCAGTACAGGATGCTCTATCTTTAGTTAAACCAAGCACTATTCTACAGCCCTGTATATTATGCTATTTAGTTGCACACAATTTTGAACAGATTTTGACTCTGTAAGATTAAATCTGTTGTGTTAAACTTTTACTAGGTCATGCATGATTGTGGGTAAACTATAGTGCAGCTGCAGTCAAAGTGTGTTAACTACAATTATTCTGAACATTATGAATTAGGTCTAAGAATTATTTTTTTTTTTACATATTCCTTCTCAACCACCTCAATTCTGTACTTATAAAAAATTTAAGGAGGGGGGAGGGTGCAATGTTTTTTTCTTACTTTTCCATGAAAATACCAAATAAAAAATTGTTGAAATCAAGGGAGGAGGGTAAATCAGGAAGGCAAATACCCCCCCGCCCATGATTGGTGCCACTAGAACTACTTTCAATAGCAACAAAATTCTAATACCATTCAATACTTTGTATTTTAGGCTCTTGACCTCTGTAGGTCTGAAGCCCTTGAGCACTGCCCTATGGTAGGCTATAGCCTAGACTAAGTATTAAATAATTGTTTAATCTAGCTTAAAACAAAAAATTATCATACCATAGTCTAATTTAGGTATTGAAAACAGTTGAACTTTTTCTTGCTATAATTTATTTCAAGAACTAGACCTGCCAACATGAGCAAAATTCTCCCTGGTTCATGTTGCAGTGATCTTGTATAAGAAGTAGATGACCTATATCATTGATGATAAGACTTGAAAGGCAGTATATTTGTATAAATATTAATGAGGAGGTGCAATGGACATCTATTTTTGCACTTTTTACATTAAAAACAAGCTGAGATTAATTAAAAAAAAAATTGTCAAAGTAAAAAGAAAAAATTTGAAGTTTGAAATGAGTGACAGTTTTAAAGTTACTTAATGAATTATAGTTTTTCTTCAAATTACTGGGGGGGGGGCAATTGCCCCCCCCAAACAATGCCCCTGGGGTTAGGCTATGTTAGGAAAAATGAAACTTTCAGGGATGGGTCTGCAGGCTAATCTCCACCCCTTCTCTCTCTAGAGGGTCCTGACCTTAAAAAATCTGCATGTTATAAAAGTGAAACCTTGCAAAATAGATCTTCTGCTTAAATGAAGTACAACATAATTGTTTTCATTTTTACAACTTTGCTCAATCCCAATTTATAAGGTTTCAAAGATATGCAAATACATTTTCTAAGTTTGATAAAAATGATATAGGTTAAAACTCTACTCAAAAAATAGGAATTGCATTCTCAGAACTAAAGCTAAACAAAAAGAAACTGATAACTGTAAATTGAGGAAAAATGTTGTTTTGTTAAAATTCCAATGGGCACAGTAAGCATGTAAGCAAATTCCAGGACCATTTAGAGAGAAAAGGAGTGGAGGTGGGTACTCCAAAATACCTTCCCAGGACATACTTTAGCCTGTGGGCCTATCCCTGAAAGTTTCATTTTCCTAACCTAACCCTTTTCCAAGATAACCAAAAGTAGCTAAAGATGAATTTTACCAGACACTACAATAGCCAAAAAGAAATAGACCTGAGCCTCCCATTTCATTCCCAAATAAATGCTCTTTCCTAATATAATAGGCAGACTATGATAATACATCCCCCCATGACTGCTGGTATTGAAATATGATTACAATTATTTAAGAGGATTTTAAGGCATATTGAGATTTGTTTTAAATTAAAAAGACATTTTTCCAGAATTCTTTTAAATCTTATAATTCAGGCTGTAACAAAGGTAGGAGGCTCAAAACTTATACATTGGGCTTCATTTCTGCTGTAGATATTCTGGAAGTTCTATTTGTACAACACAGTTTGCCTGAAATTAATACAATTTCAGAACCCTTTGGAGGGGGTTGGGTAAAGTAAATGCTTCAACAGATGTTCTTGGAGCTTAACTTAGGGTCTGGATTCATTCCTGAAAGCTCTGCTTGCTGAACTGAACTACATTCCAAGCTAGCAAAAAGACAATCATCTAGAATTTCAGCTTAATATCCATGAGGTCTCACATATTTACCATAGTTCTTCATTATTTTTTTATTTTTGTAATACTCAGGGGCAGAAATCTTGGGGAGGCCCAATGTGACAAGGACACCAACGAGCAAAATCTGGGGGGGGGAATGTGACAAAGGTGCCAATAATTGACTGAATTGACAAATTTATTCTAAAAAAGAGTAACACAACAGGAAAAGGGCATGAGAAAAATTTTGGGGGCCTGCAGTCCACCCTGGCTCCTCTGGATCTGCCAGTGGTAATACTAGTGGTCTTGCTTGTCTAGCTTTGTAGTTTATGTATACAAAAGGATTTGTAAAATTTTACACATTCTTTAGGGAATCTAAAATTTGAATTAGTGAAGAACTAGATATTTTATGTAAATAAGATTTTACTCTAAGCCTTCTGAAAGATACAAGTGGTAAAATACCCTGCAGGATTTTTATGCATTTGAGGAAATTGCACAAAAGTGTGAAAGAGGCAGGAATCAAAAATGATTCAATGCCATATATTGGCAAAGCTCAAATTGGCCTTTTTTGTATTGCTGCCTAATTTTAATAAAGATGTTTTATCAGGTTAGTTTTTTTTATATAGCAGGCAAAAAAACTTAAAATTAACCCAAAAATAGCTTTTTTTGTGAGCCAAGTTGAAGCTTAAAACCAACACAAATTTTCAATCTGCTGCCTCTGTAACCAATATCTATAACACTAGCTTAAACAAAGTGACTCGTGACACTTCCATGTTCTCATAAATTTTTGAAGAACTAATGATTGACTAAAAACATGAAACTCTTGCAAAAAAAGAGAAGCAAACAAGATGCAATTTTTGCAATAGATAAATGCCTAAGTAGCCTCTAGAAAGTAAAAGATTAATTTGTAAGGGTTTCAATAATCTTTCCCAAGCCATGATGTTTTAACTTGTAGTATTGGCCTGCAATTTATATTCTTAAAAAAAATCAAGCAAAAAAGAAAAAAAATATTCTTTTAATCAAAAAGTTATTTAACAGGACATAAAAATGACATACTAATTTATAAGGCAATTTATTGGTATAACCAGCTGAAATATCAATAGCAATCAATATAAATTGTAAATAGTCATGCACTTCAGTCAATTGTAAACCATGATGTAAATTCCAAAAATACAGTTACCTCCAGAATCTCAAGCTATAATGTAAATTTCTGGTTAGTCTATGTTCCTAATACTACCCAGATACCATTGCTTTAGGTTTGTATAGAAAATTGTAATATACAAGTAATACTAAGTTAAGCAAATTTAAATCATATAAGGGCACTCTGAAATGCTTTACTTTTCAGCCGTTCAAAATTCCTAAATTGCCTTATGTAATTACTGTCCAAAAATCATATTGTTTGGTGCTTTAACTGATGTACTAGTATTTCAAAAAAAAATTATATGTGGGGAAATATTTGGAGTCATTTTATTTGACTTAGTTTCATAGATGTATTGTATGTTGCAGAGGCAATGAAGCAATGATTTTGTTTGTTTTAAGTGATAAAAAATAGACTTAGTTTCAAGCATAAAGCCTTTTGGAAATCCCCAAAAATTGGGGATAGTGGAAGCTCTGATATTTTCAGACAAAATCTACCAACAAATTTTACTAGGCCATGAAAACTGCCAAGTAGCATGGTCACTATTTTACCCCACTTTTTGCAAGGCGGAGCACAACTTGTGTTTTGACAGGTTTTCTTAGAGCAAAAATTATCTTTATTTGTAAAAACAGTATTTTCAGACAAAATCTGCCAACACATTTGAAAACTGCCAAGTAACATTACTACTTTGCTACCCTGCTTTTTGCATGGCAGGTAACAAATTTTTGGTGTGTTTTTCAAAGTTTTTATTGTAACCCAACTCTTCCCCCTCCCAAACAAAGATCCTGGATGCGCGTTTGCTCTGTGAATCTATTCTTTTATAGAATGCAAATCTACACAAAGAAAAATTTTGGCATTGTTTCCATTTTTGCTAAAAATACAACTAGATTTGTTGTTATTCATTCTTATGCTAAACAAAAGAACCATCAGGCGAGAAAGCAACATTGCTATAAAGATTCTGCAAATATCTGGCGGAAACAACTAACAACTACGTGAACAACTAACATTCCAATGCAGGTTTTGCTACCCAAGAATAGGGTTTAACAAGAAAAACAGACAAATGGTTCAACAATCAAACAAGGATCCCATGTTTCTATAGCATAATAATCACTATTGTTGCTTAAAAAAAAGATATCATAGGTAGCACAATAGCGCGTCCTAAGTGAAGAACAATGTTGGCGCAATGTATTATTTTTTATTTTCGTTTTTAGGCCAGGGCACTTTGTATCAAAGTAGTTGTTGTAGAAACTTTGAAAAGGGCTCATTTGATTGGAAATTGAAAGGGCTGGTGCCCTTTTTAATAGTTAAAAGTGATTGGAGGACAACTAAACCCCCTCCCAGGCTCACCATTTCCCAAACACATCCAATCAGAATTTTGAGATAGCCATTTTGTTCAACGTAGTTGAAAGGTCCAGAAATTATGTCTTTGAGGATGACAGCTCCCCCAGAGCCCTCAGGGCAAGGGTTGTAAGTTGTGCTAAATCTAAGGTTCATATAGAAAGGGTGATCGTATAAACTTTGGAGGGGGCTCATTGCATTGGTAATCAGAAGTTGTACTGCCGTTTTTAAGATTCAAAGTGATTGAAGGGCAGCTGCCACACTTTACTGAAAAAATTTAAATGTTTTCACTTTTATAACTTTAATAAATCAAAAATTATTAAGATTTAAAGAATAAATATGAGCATATATATATTAAATTGACAACGTATATTAATTTTGATCTTTTTCAATAAAGTGCAAGTTATGCTCTGGTTTTGAGTATTGTGGTTCTGAGCCCTAATCATATTGATGTCTGCTCGTGTTGAGTTTGACTAGGTTATTTATTGTAATTTCTGTTCGTTTTGGGTGCATTTATTTATTGAAGCTGGTTGTAATAATTTTACGTTTGGTAGATTATTTGTTTCTATGTTTGCACATTTTTGGTTTAATGGAGTTCCTTATTTTTCTTGAAAAACTTATTTTATATAAACAGTTTTTTTTTCAATTAATAATACGAAAGATTGAATGCTGGCAAACCTGGATTTAAGCCTTCACCCTTCCCCCAACCAAATGTCTGGATATACAAGTGCCCCTAAACGCAATTATTTTGCTTTCTGTTAATTCCTATCTTTTTTTCTCATATTTTTTCTCATATTTTTTTCTCATTCCTGTCTTTTTTTGGCAAACCTAACCTAACCTATCTTTTTTGTCAGACACCTTGCTGTGATAAAGTGTATAGCTGCCGTTTTTGCCACGATGCCAGTGAGTCTCATTCATTGCAAAGAAAAAGTGTGACCAAGGTCCAGTGTTCAAATTGTCTGGAAATTCAGCCAGTGCAAAAAGAATGTTCAAATTGCAGACTCCTTTTTGGCAAGGTAGCTTTTACTTCCTCTATTTTTGCTTGTCATACTTTTTCAAATAAGAGCTAAATGGAGTAACATGTCAAGGAAAGGGTAGTCTATTTTAAATATAGCAGTTTACTGGCCCAAATATGTGAGCAAGTGGTGGAAAAGGATTTTCAATGAAATGCTTGTCAATTTTGCTAAGTATTCTTTCACTCTAATGCTCAGTCACCATAATAGTTCTTAGTGTTTTTCCTGTGCTTTGACGAACTTGCCCGCTCCTCTCGTACCAAAAATAACTTTATGTGTATATGCCTGATATTATGAATATGTTTCCATAAAATATAATTAAATGTCTATTTTTAAAGAACTAGAGAAGAATGTCTTATTAAGATAAAATTAAATAGGCTACTGTTCTAATTTCATCAAAACAGAGCAAATAGTGTAGACTGCACTCTAATTCATATCTTTGTTCTGACTTCTTTGTGGAAGGTTTGATGTAGCGTTATATTGTTGCTTTCTAGAAGTAGATGAATCCAACTCCTTTACACAAGCTTTCCCATGCTTTTTTCGCCCTGCAAAAAACAAAAAAACACACACATAAAGATATACCAATGAGTTCAATTATCTTAAGAGGTCGTGCCAAGAATGAAGCACTTGAGGAAAAGCTTCATTTGGTGCGTTTTAGACGGTCTGCTTTCCATAATTCTGTGCTGTAGTGTCCATAATTTGGTTACTAAAGTATTATATTTTCATCAGATTTTGGTATATTTCAATTAGCGTCGCTACTGTTGTGGATTTCCTTGAGTATTTTCTGGTTAACATTTATTCCCCTTTTATTTGCTGCCTGTACATTTTGCTAGTATGGTAAGTTCGTTACTAAGGTAACTACCATCAACTAATGACCAGCGTTGCCAACGCTTTGGATAAAATTTCATCGTACCGGCTTTCTAACCAGATTGTGCGTAGAGATTCTTAGTAGGACAATTTTATTATACTACGTCAATTTCCACTTCACAGACAATTTACTACAAGTAACCTTTTTTTCATCAATATATCCATCTTCTTTCAGAAACCAACTTTGAGCACTGTTTCTCATGTAATGATTTGTTTAAGACTCTCAGATTTACTTTTGCGTCATGTTTGAAAAATCTCCCTTTTTTAATGTTCCCTTTCTTTGCTTAAATCCCCAAGATGTGACTTGGGGAGTTTTGAAAATTTGGCCACAATGCCAACGGCCCAAGACAATGTACCACATATACCAAGACCTCTAAATTGTACCAAAAGCAGTAAAGTTGTACCGCGTCGGCAATGCTGCGAAAGACTAATTTTAGGAAATTTCCAAAGCTCAAAAAAAGTACATTACTGTTCTTGAGAAGCAGTTATTCCTGCAAAAGGGGGCGTATCAGAGGATTTTACTGGATACTCTTATTACCTAATAAAGAATATTTAGGCGCAAATATTCTTTTTCGGGAGAGGGTGTTGCAATCTTAATGCCCTCTTTAAATGACATCTGCAGAATAGCTTGTAAGAGAATGATTGCCTACAGAGGCGCCATTTGGGCCAAATCTTGGGGTGGGCATGGGGCATTTGACAGAACTTGAGACTTTTATTATGAATCTAACCTACTTTCAAAGTTTACAATGATTAATAGCAAATAGCGTAATCACCTCAAGGGTCGTCAGGTAATTACGCTCTAGCTAATAGGCGTGCAGTTAGTTCAAATCATTTGAACAGAATAAGATATCTAATTACACAACCCCGATTCCGCCAAATACCAGATTATTTATTTTAGAGGGAACACAAAAATAGTCAAATCATAAAAAAAAGAATATAAGAAATGGCAGGATAATCGCGATAACCTCGGATCTTTTTGGGGTCAGCAGGGGCCTGAAATCCTTATTCTGCGTGCATCTTCGCCCCGCAATTTTGTCATGTTTTATCATTGGTGCTCTGCCTGTTTATGGTGACAATTCCCTCCATAGAATTGCTGTAATGAGCCACCCTTTCGGAAAATGAAGAAATGTTCCTTTAATTAATGCGTTTTTGGTTTCTTTGATGAAGGAAGCTAATTTCAGTAGGAAAACATCGGGCACGGGCAAGTAATAAAACCGGAAATATTGGGTAACTATTGTATTTTGTTGCTCCGGTGAAAACTCGTTACTTCACATTCCAGAGTATTTTGTCATTTGGGGGAAATTATGTTAGGGAGCAGAGCTGTTCAGAGCAGGAGCAGAGGTAAAAATTAATTACAGCGCCCTCTCTGACTCAAATATAAGCGAAGAATCCGAATCAAACTAGAAAACTGGATCAAAGTGGACAATTTCCCAACCACGACACCTGGGGCAGCTACCCCAGTTACCCCCTCCCCCCCTAGGAACGGCTCTGCTAGGTAGGATGCGATGAAATTTCCCTTTTCATTATTTTATTTTAATTAATACAACCCTATACCTGCCAAAGCTTTTACATGATCACCTTGGGCCATTAAAATTCAATTACACTATTTATCTTCTTTATCTTGGCGGGTTGAACGTCCGACAAATATGCCAGAACACAGTTTATTCTAGATTCATTTGCCTATATTGTTCATAACTACTTAATAATTCAAGCAATTGGGGTGGCATACAATAAAACCAGTTATTCATTGTGTCAATTTAAGTGTCTGATGTAACTCTGAATTTTATTTTAAGGCGGTTTCAAGTGCGCAACATTATCCAAATTGACGCATGATGTTTACGTTGAAAATTGCGTCTTCGTTGTAAATGAAGATTTGCGGAAGAACTATTTCCTGTAAAATTTTGTTGGATGGGAAAGTAATTAGTGGGATGTATACTTGTACAAGAAAGATATGCACATATGCAGGAGGATGAGGAGCTTTGGTCCCCCTTGAAATCATGAGATACTATAATTATTTATAATTTCTTAAATTTTTCCTTCATTGCCAAGTGGGGTCGCTCACTCGGAAATCATGTACACCAGGTGGAACGCTCCAAACGTGTTGGAAATGTGGAAAACGGCGTGCGTGTAACTGAACCACCTTGTAACTGAATCACCGTGCAACTAATCTCCTGTATAACCAGATCCCCGTGCAATTGAACCACCCGATCACTGAACCACATTTAACTAAACCCCTGTGTAACTGAACCACTGAACTCAAGTTTTTCAGTACTCTAAAAATATGTGGCAATGTCATTGGGTAAAACACTAGTTAGAATCTTTACGTGTTCAACCTTGTTGGAATTGTTTGTTTTTTAAAGTCATAAAAAAAGTTTCGTTTTATTTTTGCAAAGTAAAGAAGATCCGATCCGGCTAAGGGTTGTAAACCATGGAGGCATAGTTATTTAATCTTTGAATTGTTTCAAATGAAATGACCATCCAAAATTATCCATCGGATGTAATTGGGGAAAAAAGGAGGGTGGGGGTGGAATCCCTCTGATCACTTTTGACTCTTAAAAGTGCACTGGAACTTTTTGTTTCTAATCGAATGATCACCCTCCCTACCAAGTTCATACAAAAATCTTTTCCATAAAAACCTTATGTGTTAACAATAAGTAACTAGCTTAACTTACATTCCTTGCCTCAAGAAGCTGCTGGTGGGATTCTTGACCCCAAAGGCATGGCTGTTTGACCTTTAGACTGTTTTGAGCAAACAATTTTTTTTTCTAGTTTTGATCAGATACATTGAGGGGGGGGGGGTGCGGTTAAGAGGGAGATGCTGATTACCCTTGATTCTTCAAAATTGAACTTAAAATTTCAATTTCTAATCAAATAAGCCTTCCCCAAAGTTTGTACGACCATCCCTTCTATAAACACCTTAAATTTCAAAAATGGGCAACTTGCAGTAACCTACAGCCCTTGCCCCGTGGACTGTGGGGGTTTTGTTAATAATTTTTATTAACCACGTTTTATTCTTCGATTTGAAATTGAAAGTCTTAGTACCTTTTTTAAAAGTCAAAAGTGATTGGAGGGCGACCCCCCCCCTCTCGGGAAAAAAGCCCTCTACAGAAAATACCCTGGGGAAAACCACCCCAAGGAAAATACTCTCAGTGGAAGATATCTGCCCGTGAAAAATTTCCCTTGCAGTTGGTTGGTATCCAATTACTTTCGACCTATAAAAAAAAAACTAGAACTCCCTGGGGATTATGAAACAATTTCTACCTCCATTCTCCTCTCGTCTCTCCCTTATAGCTAAATTTGTATTTATCTGAAGGCTCAATGAGAGCTGAGAAGTTTTGGCATTAAAATGCGCCCCCTAGCTACAAAACTATCAGAGCCCCATTGCAGAAGTTTAGGTACCTCTCCCTCTAGCTACAAAACTATCAGAGCCCATTGCAGAAGTTTAGGTACCTTTTTAAATTTTGCAATTTGTCCATCGCTTGCAGATAATATTTGTTATTGGGAAACATACGGACCTTTTTCACGTGGGGCTTTTCTGAAGGAGGGAGGGGGTTTCTGGAGGATTCTTCATGAGAAGAACATTTTTACGTGGAGGGGAGGGGGCAAGAGTTACGCACAAATTCCTCTTTTCCACTTTCCTTAGCACTTCTAACCTAACTAAAAAAATAACCCAACTCAAATACCCAAATTTGGAACATAATATTTTCCGCGAAGGGGTATTTTTCAGGGGAGAATTTTCAGTGGGAGAGGGGGGGGGTTAAATGTCTAGATCCGTAGATAGTGACAGGGCGAAGGAATCCCCCATTAAAAGACATAAAAAATGAGAAATAAATCTTGCTTCAAGAGTTTGCGACGTCCGATTTTCGATTAGAAAGCAAACAATTCCAACAAGGTTGAACATGTAAAGATTCCAACTTATGTTTTACCCAATGTAAGTACGGTGGTTGAGATGTACGAGCGTTCAGTTATACGAGGGCTCAGTTAAGCGAACCATGACAGAACTGTGTCACGAGTGGCTGAATTGTGCAGGGATGGCGGATGTTTGCCAAGCCTGGTGCAAGGACTTGCTGTTAACCAAAATAGACAATTAGAAGGTGCTTGTCGTTTTATTGGAATCACATTCAAGGATTACGCATAGGTTACATCTCAGAAAACCGGTTTCATAGCTACAAAAACAAGTGACAGATGATACAATGCACTGGACTTAGACAGAATGCATTGGACTTCAATAATTAGGGCTATATATTTGCACATTAGGGGGTGTGGTTATCTAGGTTAGGTTAAGTTGGGTTTCCATAATTTTGTTTTAAAGTATTATTTTATCATCACGTTTTGTTTTATTTCATTAGGATTAACCTAACTTCAGTTCCTGGGTGTGTTACCAATAAACGATAAGTACCAATTAGGAATGTATATATTAAGCACTATTAACCCTGTTAAGAGCAGGTGATGAACTAGCATTATAGTGTAAAAATAAGAATTATAAATGCAACTTCTTGTTTCTCTTTTAAAAGATTATTCATTTAACACTGAGTAAAACTAGACATGACAAAATTGACGATCGATTGAAGAATAATGAATGAAACAAAAAAAGCATGGAACATGTTACACGAATATTGAAAAGACCAACATAGAATAAGTTTAATAGGGTTCACCCATCATTTCTCTAGATGCTCGTTTACCACCAGGAAAGGCCAACATTTTTGTCTTGTGCTTTTTGTGATTTTTAAAGGCTAAAAATTTAAAACCTTCAGATGATGTACACCCATGACTAAAATATTATGGCTTAAAACTGCGACATGTCAGATATACTAACTGAATGCTGAAATTTAGCTTAAAATCTAAATTGCATCCTAACAATTTAGTTGTTATAAATAGAGCTCTAGCGTTGCCTATAAGGCTTCAGTATATCATTTTTCCCCTTTAGAGCCCCTTTATATGGACGAGTTGGCCGTATAAACTATGGAGAGGACTCTTTTGATTGGAAATGGAAATTTTCTTGTGTCTTTTTCAGAGTCAAAAGGGATCAGAAAGGCATCCAGACCCCCCCCCCCCCACCTCCCTCGCGTCCTTTTAAAATGCCCTTCCTCAAAGACATCTGAACAAATTTTGAGATGGTCACATCAGGTCAACAACTATGCATCCGAAATGACATGGTCCTTCATTGCCCCTGGGGCAAAGACTGTAATTAATGCAATTTGCCCTTGGTTACATTGCTGGTTTGTTGTTGGGAAAGGTGGACATGTTTAATAGGTACCGAAAAGGCTAAGGCGACTACGACTACTTGTGACATGCGAACACTTGCCATAGAGCTGACTACTTGAAGCTCCAAATTTGACCACTTGCGAGCACTACACTTGCGACTGTAACTTATTGCAACTGCAATTGGGACTAAGGCCCAGCGCCCAACTGGTTTATGACCAGTTTACAACCAAAATGAGACGTGTCTCCGCCCACGGACGCGAGTGGCTGTGGATCAGTTGTGTTTATCGAATTAAGTAGTGCAGTGTGGTTAACTATGTTGAGTACCGACCAGGAAGAATTTTCACAAGGTTCAGACGGAGTATTGGGTCCATCCTTTAGAAAAGAATGCTTAGTCTCGTCAGTTCTTTGCAGCAAAAGAACTGTCTCGCACAGATAGAAAATTTCTCGCATTTTACAGAGTTTTTAGAGAAAGTTTATAGTTGCACAACTCTTAATGCTTCTTCTACGAATTTCACGTTTAATTCCAGGTCTGACATGTTGAGAGCCAAAATAATTGGGCAATATCAACGTGGTAGCTCCCGAAAATGTGTAGGACAATACTCTGCAACAGCGACCACGGCCGGAGGCTCAGGGCCCATGGGGCGACTGTTTTGGGACTAGAATTGCTACCAATTGCGCACGCAACTGTTTTGTGACTATGACCTTGAAGTAGAGTGGGGCACGGCCACGAGGCAATTCAGATGGAACGGGTTCCCAATCGATGTAAAACCGGTTCCGTACTTGTGATTGTGACTACTATTACTACTTCGATTTTGACTGTGACTGCTACTACTATTGTTACTACAACTGCTACTGCTGCTACTACTAGTATTGAACCAAATCAAAAGAGTATAATTGCATCCTGGTTGTCAAAAGGGCTCATCTGCAATATCTCAGGTATATTTACGGTTGTTAAGTTCAAAATTTTAGGGAATATTCAGGGGGATGTTGAACTAAACCAAAAGACACTAAGTGCATCCAGGTCGTCAGAATAACAATTTTTCCACACCGCACCTTGCAACGTTCACGGAAAAGTTCACATAAATGAAAGAGCTCTAAGATTCAGAAAAAAGAGAGCCGAATAATTCTTCTGTAATATATTTATGCTTTTGTTCTATTTTTATTCTTATGTAATCTTTTGAACGTTCTCCCACGAGGATTCTCTGGAGTTTATTATCTATAATTTACTTTTGAACTCGAGAACCACTCCCAACCTTGATTTCAAATTTGACGAAATTTATACAATAATTGAATGAAATCAGAGACAACGTTTAGATTGCCTTATGCTACTTAAGAATTTAAATTAGTAGCCAATATTTTGATTCTTAAGCGGAAAACGTGGAAACCGGAATAACATTTATCAGATTATCTTACAATAAAGCCAGTAATAAAAAACGAACGGGAAAAAAAAATTTCCGAAAAGAAAAGTATTTTAAAAAAGCGAAAAGCCATTTAGTACTTAAGAACAAAAATAAAGTCCTATAATAATTCACGCTTTAAACGACCAGAAATGCCTGTTAAAGAATAATTGAAATCCAAAATGAACAGAAATTAAAATAAATAATCATATCAAAGATAACGGTAACTAGTACTGATTTATATGAATAATAAAATCCTTAAAGGAGTGAAATACCCGAAATCCAAATCAGCGCCGGAAAACGATTGTGAATAATTGACGGAAGTGTGCCATGCATAATAGAACACTGTGCGAAGCGTGGTAAAAGCGTGCCAGACATGGCGAAAATATGCGGCGCACGTGGCTGTCCAAGATGTATATCATTTGGCGAGAAGCGAGTGGTCCCTCACAATGTCTCCATTTTTTAATGGCCCTCCACCCGAAATATTCTTGCATAGTAACTGAAAAAAGGGCTTAAGATATCTGTTTGACAAATAGAGGGAAAAGGATAATTTAGAGGGATTTTTAAAGTTCAAAACAAGCAGCACTTTCCAAAATTGGGGCAGCCTACTTTCCACCACCTGGTGTACATCTCGGAGCAATACGTGTGCTGCACGGTTCTGCCACGCATAGTGCAGTCCCCGCAAAAGCTTGGCACAATGCTGTCACGCTTAGCACACGCCACCTTGTGCATGCGATATCTGAAAGTTGAAGCCACCTCGGTGAAACTGTTAACTTTAAGATCCAAAAGGTTTGTTTTACAAACTAGAATAATTTGGCGGATAATTGCATTGAAAATTAAGTTTGATAATGAAACTGCGTCTTGCGATTTAAATGCGCCACTTACAGTTTGTCTCTTCATAGCTAGAAATACTGCGTCGGTATATTTATTATTCTTTTTCTTTTGACCTCTTTCCAGAATAAACTGCGAATGGCTTGGTGTTGCAAATTTAATGGATACGCTATCACTTATTATTAAACCGTAATTATGCTTACTTAAAATTTTTGTCTTTGAACTGTTCCAACACCGAATTGACGAAGCATACAAATTAAGCAGCTGAAAAAGCTTAAAATTTTGTGACTTTTTGATGTTACTTTGTATTTGTATATTAAATACATTATTAGAAAACATTAAAATCGCAAAGAAAGGAAGAGAACGAGGAGAATAAGCAACCAGTGATAAAGTTAAAAAATTATGCAAATATTTCGGTCAAGACCTCCGCTTGATCGTCCTTAATGCAGAATAAAACTGATAAAATATAGAAAACCCAACCTTAAAACAAGTTACCCTTTCACCGCTACTAAGAAAGGGTCATCGTATTTTAGTTTTGTGTGTTTTTTAAGGTTTGGTTTTTATATTTGTTTATATTTTTATCAGTTTTATTCTGCACTGAGGACGGTCAAGCGGAGGTCTTGACTGAAATATTTGCATAATTTTTTAACCTTTTCACTGGCTGTTTATTATCCTTGTTCTCTTCCTTTCTTCGCGATTTTATGTTTCATCATGATTAGCCAGTGTGGTCTCAGAAATCATTTAGGATATTATTTGCTTTAATTGAGGAAAGTTTTACCCCTCTTAGTCTCCCCCCCCCCCAAGATTGACCTGAAAGTCCAGGGAAATTCGAAAACTTATGACCTAAGCTAGCACTTCGAAGTTTTAAACTCCGCCCTTATTCCTCTCTTAGGAATAGATGTGGGGCTATTGTTCTGTAATGAGGGCTCTATTTGACCTATTAGTTATTCTTGTTTGTTTTAATTAACATTCATGTGAACATGCACACGCTGCTCGCCAAGCAACAGGTTGCGGGCAGAGCCAACATTCATAGGGCTGGACGCTGGGGGTAGCGGGTTGTATGGTCTTATGCACTATTTATTAACCAATTATTCATAAAGAGTCCCATTACAAAGTAAATATTGCACACAACGGAAAGAAGAAGAAAATAAATAATGAAACGAACTTATCGTATTAATGGTAAATTTATGTGTACCGGGACTTAGGAGAGCAAATACGTATTGTTAACCTAAAACTATGATAATATCGATTAATTTGAACGTGTTTTTCAAAGAGTATCCAAGATTTTTGTTCTGGGAGGGTATTTTTTCAGGAGAGTAAAAATTAAAAAACGCATCAAAAATGTGTTTATATGTGTTTGTTACGTTTTTACGAGGCAGACATTTTTTTGGTGCGGGGGGATGAAGCCCAGTAGCCCCCCCTCTTAGATACGACCTTGGTGTATTTGTAAAATAAATTCAATCGAAACTACATTCGATATGTAAGGAATTACTAAAAAAATGTAAAATCTCAGGTTATTCCCCTCCGATTATTCACGGTAGTTTTCTTTTTTTTTAAAGTTTGACGTCATATTCGAGCTGATCTGTACTAGTTTTTACTTTTATCTTGGTAGTTTGATTAAGCTTGAAACTGCTTTAGTTTAACTCTAGTTTGTATTAAGTGGTTCGGGGCTGTTTCAGTGATTGTTTTTTGAATGCCCTTCATGAAAAGTTTTCTTTTTTAAAATTTTAAAAGTAGTTTCAATATCTCTTAGTATTTCTGTGCCGAATGCAAGTTATACGATGACGAAGACAAGAAACAATATCATTGCCTAGGATGTGGCATCTGTAGAGTTGGTGGTCAGGAAAGATTCTTTCATTGTCAGAAATGTGACATGTGCCTACCAAAGAAACTTGAGGATAATCATCAGGTAAGCTTTATTTTACTTTATATTCTTTTAGAAAGTACGTATCCAGCATACAATTTGCGGAGAGCTCAGTATTAAAATGGACCAAGTCCAAAAAACTCGACATTTGAGCTGTGGAAATTGATCCCGCGTTCAACATAGCTTACTGTAATTAATTGCTATTACTTATTGAGGGAAGTGCAATTAATATGCTCTACTGAATGCCATTTGGACAGAAAATCTATTTTACCTGAGGAATTTGTAAATTGGAAGGAATAGTCAAAGTCTAGTGGTCTAACTTATTGTTTCCATACGCCAATATTGTTCCAATTGTTACGAAAATTGCATCTGGAATGAAAAATACAAAAGAAAATTTCAGAGTTAAAAATCTTACAGATCCATTGAACCTTTTATGAAAGGCTCTAACAGTTAGATTTTGTTGTTTTTTTTTTTTTGGGGGGGGGGGGTTGACGCGTTCGACCAATAGGCCATATGCATTCGTATCACTCGATTATTTTGTGCATTCTGTAATCATTAGCTTGCTTGGGTGTCACTTCAGTCAATAGTCACTGAACTAGATCATGCATCACTTATTGTGCTACTGGTAGGGGGCTATTCACCTGCTGAAGTGCCTGGGTTGAAAAACAGGAATCAGAGTAATCCAACTGTGATTTTTCATACACCAATTAAAAGAAAAATACAATACAAGTCGGTAAATAATGCCTTATTACCAGTCTTATTCAAACTTTACCAACAGAGAAGGAGGAGTACTGGGTTTGAAGTACCTCCCCCTCTCTGGAAATTTTTCTCTGAGCCGTAAAAAAGTAAAAAAAATGCACAAAAATGTGTTATTTATTCTGCAGCAAATGCCTGCGTTGGAGTTCAGAGTTAAAAACCTTACAGAACCATTGCACCTTTTATGAAAGGCTCTAACAGTAAGATTTTTTTTTTTTTTTTTTTTTTTGGGGGGGGGGGGGTTGACTCGTTCGACCAACAGGCCATATGCGTTCGTATCACTCGATTATTTTGTGCCTTCTGTAATCATTAGCTTGCTTGGGTGTCACTTCAGTCAATAGTCACTGAACTAGATCATGCATCACTTATTGTGCTACTGGTAGGGAGCTATTCACCTGCAGAAATGCCTGGGTTGAAAAACAGGAATCAGAGTAATCCAACTGTGATTTTTCATACACCAATTAAAAGACAAATACAATACAAGTAGGTAAATAATACCTTATTACCAGTCTTATTCAAACTTTACCAAAAGAGAAGGAGGAGTACTGGGTTTGAAGTACCTCCTCCTCTCTGGAAATTTTTCTCTTGAGTCGTAAAAAGGAAAAAAAAAAAAAATGCACAAAAATGTGTTATTTATTCTGCAGCAAATGCCTGCGTTGAAAAAGTGAATCCGAGTAATCCGGTTGTGCTTTCTCCAGCACAATTAAAGTAAATAATAAAAATAAAAATTAATTAAATTATAGTAAATTAAACACAATAAAATAAACACAATTATAAAACAAATAATAATATAAAAAATCATAAAATAAATAATAAATAATAAAATAAGTAAAATAAACACAATTAAAGTAAATAATGAAAAGTTACATCATCCTTGTCAGATACGTCCAAATATAAAAATCTAAGCAGATAAGGTATAGATAATATAAAAACAATAAAATAGTAAATGTGATAACTTTAAAATAAACTAATATAGGGGTGAGAAAAAAAGATTTAATAGGGAATGAACCAAACCAGTATTCTTAACAAATCTACCTAAAAGGTTTGTGCTAAAGTTGTCTAGCCCAAGGAGGAGACGAGTGGTGTCCCAGAAAAGAACGTATTGTGAATGTCTTAAATGCCTTCTCACAACAATTCGTTAGTATTTTCCTCTCTTTTTCATATTTCCTACAGTTGAAGATGATGCGACGTATGTCTTCAAACACTCCACATGTGTCGCAGTTGTGGGATGGGACCATTTTCCAATGGAATAGTGTTGATTTTGTCGTTGCATGGCCACATCTAAGACGGTAGAGGCAAGTTGAAAGGATACACGATGTGGGGTGCATTTCTTTTGATGACTGCTATTCTATCGCTCAACGAAGATGAATCTAGAAGATAGGTATGATAAGAATGAAGGCAAGGCTCTTCTTCCTTCAAGGTTTTTGAACTGATTGAAGATAGGAATTCAGGACCAGTAATCTTCAATCTCAATGGCAACATTTCTTGCTTGGTGTTGCTGGTGGTAATCCAGAACTGACTGCGAATCAGTGCTGACAATACACTTCTGATGTTTGATCTATGTTTGGCTTGATATGGCTTGGAGGGAAAACTTAATTGCCATAAGCTCTGCAGAGAAAATTGTCAGGTTAGGGAATAAACGGTAGGAAAGAGACAGGCTCTGGGAGAGTATAACTACTGCACAACCGTATTTTTTTTCTGTCTTTGAGCCATCTGGTTGAACTTGGATGTAACACCTTAGCGTAAAGAGCGAGGCATTGACGAGGGGACGAACCCCCTCATATACGTATAATTTCTTTTCATTTTAAGTTTAAATCTTGCTCCTTCCTTTCAGTTGAAAAAAAACTTGCTTTTTTTTAAATAATGCTGGAAAATCCAGCCCCCCCCCTCTCCATGGAAATTCTCTTCCCCCATGAAAATTTCCACAATGGAAAAATCCTCCCACATAACCCTCTCCTCTGTCCCCCCCCCCACCAGAAAAAAATATATGATCTTTGTTCTGGCAAAAAATACAAAATTCCGCATTTTTGTAGATAGGAGCTTGGAACCAGCTACAGTAGGGTTCTCTACGCTGAATCTGATGGTATGATTTTCATTAAGATTATATGACTTGTAGGGGGTGTTTCTACCTTTTTTGAAAATTGGGCAAATTTTCTCAGGCTCGTAACTTTTGATGGGTAGGATTAAATAGGATTTGATGGGTCGGATCGATGAAACTTATATATTTAAAATCAGCGTAAAAATTCGATTCTCTTTATGTATCTACTGGTATCAAAGTTCCGTTTTTTAGAATTTCGGTTCTATTGAGCCGAGTAGATCCTTACTTACAGTTCGTTACCACGAACTATTTGATCTTCTTTGCAAAATATCTTGCAAGGATATGTTTTCTTCTGTAGTGAAGAGACTGGATCCCCACTTCACAGAACGTAGCTGCAACAGAAGTTGACTTTAGGCAACCAAGAGCTCTTCGTAAGATTGCATGGAGGGTAGTGTCAAGTTTCTTCAAGAGACATTTCTTAGCAGATCCATATAGTCTATGCTTTCGTTTTTATTAATGTAATAAAAAAAAGTTGAGTTACATTTTCCCTTTTTAGTGCATTGAGAACATGTCTCGTGGAAATTGTCCAATCTGCATGGAAGATATACATACAAGTCGTATCCCTTCGCATATACCCTCTTGCGGGCATCTTATTCACAGGACTTGTTTTGATGCTCTAGTCAGAGGGGGACACTATGCTTGCCCTGTTTGTCAAAAGTCCATGTTGAATATGGAGTCTGTAAGTATCTTGGATTTAGATTTTATTTTAACTGCATCTTCAATCACACACATTTAGTCAGTACTGAAAAAAGCAGCATATCTTTAACTATTCATCGTAAGAAAAATTAAAAATAAATTTTGTACTTTTTAGATTGTGGGCCAAATCTTCTATACAGGGTTTTAAAACATGATGGATTTGGGCGTGTAATTTTCATCAAAATTCAGTCCCTTCATTCGGTTCCATCAAGGGGATTTCCAAATATCCTTTCATATCACGTACACAAATATGTGAACATGATCGCAAAAATGAAATCTCATATAATCAAAGATGAAAATTCTATCACAAAGATAAAAGCTGGTTCAAACGAGGGGATTGCCCGTTTTGCCACGTGACATATTTTTTTTAACGTTCTCCTGTACAGTTTGTCATGACCACCGTCAAAAATTGACGAACATAGATTTCCAATTATCTGAAGCCATTGTTTCAGTAAAGTACAGGGAGAAACTAGCAATTTTTCTCAAAAGCCAAGTAGTCCTTGAGATGACTGTTGAAAGATAGTGTAATTCGGATTTTTGTGATATCCACATTTGTATTTTTTTCACATACTGTCTCGATGTTCATAATTTCTCCGTATCTCATCGGGACTGGCCGAATTTAATCTAAGACTTCGGGTTCTTCTAAAGCTCTATTCAGAATGGGATTTGGCTAGCATCAATATTTAGCTAATTCTAGACAAGTTCTTAATAACGTTTTGCTATTTCCCTGAAGAAGCTTGAGTCAGCAGAGAAGTTCAATTTATTTGAACTTTTTTTTTATTTAGCTATGGCCAGATTATTAGAGAGCTTCATTATCAATCCTTAGCTACGTACAGAAAAAGATGTATAGGAAAGAGTTTATTTACCACATTTTAGTGGTCATAAGACTTTCGAAAAGTTACCACAGTACAGTGGTCATAGGTAAATTGTTTTTCTAAAGGTAAGAGGTCAGTGGTAAAACAGATCATACGTAATGACAGTTCTATGGAAAATCAGTTTGATCAAATTAGCGCTAGGTAAATCTCGGTATTAGTAAAATCTCATTTTGAATGGACCTCTAGACATACGATTCACGACAATCTGATAATATATTAATTTAAGACTTTTTGTTAATTTTTCAAGAAATATGTATAGAATAGAATAGAATATATTTATTCACTACAATAGCCGGAGCTAGCATTAGCATGTCATGACAAATTGTCATGACAAATGTCATGACTAGCATTAGCAATGTACATAAGTATGCCTTTTTTTTTTACTGGCTATATGGTTTTAAACGAGATAATTCTGCTTTTCCCATACTCCATGGTGTTATTAATTCATTTTCATTGTGAACTCCGAGTACATTCAAACAAAAAAATATTTTCAGGTAGGTTAGATTTTCAGGAATATTAAGAAAGGGGAGGGGAATTCGTAGGCATATTGGATTTGAATGAATGGGATGACACAGATGGTAAACTCGTTGAGATGAAGAATCTGTATCGTCCAAACATATTTGACGCTTAATTCATGCGTCACCGTTTGAGATCAGACGCATGAATAAACGATAACGTTTATTCACACATCACCGTTTCATCTTCATAATTTTTGTCAGTATATATATTTTTCCTTCGCTAGATCATGTAAATTTAGCTGATGTTATTTTAGCTATTTTTTTTTTCAAATTCGAGTTCGAAATCTTTTGTATAAACGGTGTTTGCTTTATCTTTTACTCTTAAGCTTTTTGTGCACAGTATATAATTACAAAAAAGAAATATTATATAATTTCTATTTATTTTTCTTTTATTTTATTATCTCTTTATATTGTTATATTATTTAATCATATTATCATAAGTTTATACTGCATACATAAATATAATTATATAGACACCATTAAATGCTAATTTTGATTTAATTAAGATTAAATACAATGAACTATCATTATTAATAATGAATAAAATATACACAATATCTATCTTAATATAATATTATCGAAAATATTTTAAGCTTTTCTTGGTCTGACTGTACGAAACTGATAAGAGAGGGATCTATAGTGCTTTTTAGAAATTCAAGCTCATTTAACTTGGACTAAATAATTTCTTATACCACACTGCCTTTCCATTCACAATTCAAACAAAAAATTGTTAAAAAGAGTTAAAATTTTTTAATATGAGATTTGAAATAAAAAAAACTTATTATCTCAAAAACAATAATAAAAGTCCGAATTTTTCGGCTTTAAATCCGGAAGCCTTTACCAACGAAAAAAAAACTAGCTTAAACTTATGTGTATGATGTCGCCTTGTGATTCATTGTTTGTTCTTTGCTGCTTTACCGTTTTGGGTTTTCTTTAAATGTGAGTTTCTCTTTCGTTCTTTTTTGAATTGTTTTTTTTTCATATGTTTTGTTTAAGCGAATGTTTTGTCCCTTTGATAAAGGCATCCTGATGCGATGCCAAAATATTCGGACTTTTTATTACTAATTTTATATCGAAAGGTTTTTGTTTTATTTTCACTGTCTCACTAAAATGTTTCACCCGTTTTAATATATTTTCTTTTCAATTTGACTCAGACTGACAGAGATCACCATCTTACCCAAAGGTCATAACTGACATTTTTCTTTTTTCCCTTTCGTTTGTTTCACTCCTAATCCTACTGTAGTCCTCTTTTAATTCTACAATAAGAATGAATGAAACTGAATTATTTTCCCAAATTCTGCTTCCTACTAATCTCTGCTTATGGTTTTGGTTGGAACACGTATATGGTTTAAGTTAAAAAACAAAAAAAAAATTAATGCCAATCTTCAGCTAAAAGGGTTAATATTATAGTTGACCCTGATAGTTTGAGACTTAAATGTAGTTCTCAATAGGGAGATGTACATCTGTGTCTTTCAAGGTAAACAGTTCGTCGTCTGAAAGCAGTTTTGCCGAAAATAACGACTTTTGTCGAAATTGAGTTACAAACGCTATCTTGTAAAAAAGAATTTTCTTTCGAATGGTCTAATTGGCATTGATGTAAGACGTGTCTAACTGCATGTATTTTGCGTTACTATTTTGCTGAGTTGCATATTCTTTAAAACTGTTTTGCCGAATCACATACAACCTGGTCCGTTTTGCCGAAAGCTGCTGATTTGCTGAACGAAAGTTGGTTACATGGTAAAAAAAATCAACACTCGTTTTTTTCGGGTTTTTGCAGAAACAGATTCGGCAAAACGAGCTTTCAGGTGACGAGTTGTCTTCCCGACATGCTTTCTTTAATGTTTTTAAGAAAACAAGCCAAGTGAATGATCTCCCATCTAATATCAAATCACGAAAATCTTGTTTTCACTCACCAAGGTCAGCTGATCTCTTTCGACAGCTATAGAAAGTTTGTCTAGAAAGTGACTCTTTACCCTCCGTTTAAAAATTGAAAACTCGATTTACATTTGAAAACATGTTTAAAAATGGCATGTGGACATTTTAAGGCGTGCAACTGTCTCCTAGTATTTTCTCTTCTAGGTTTGGCGAAGTCTTGATGAAGAGATTGCAGCAACTCCTATGCCCCCTGAATATGCCAATTATTTCATTGGGATACTTTGCAAAGATTGCCATCAAGTGAGATTCTATTTGTTTTGTTTTTCTCATCATAATAATTAGTTATCATCCTCATCATTTCCCCCATTTGTTTCTTTTGCTACAGTAATACAATGTCTGTTAATATAAAACTAAGAATAGCCATAATATTAATAGAAACAGACAATTTACTTGAAAAAATCTTGTGCCTGAAAAACTGTTTGATTTTTTTACTGTTTGTGTAGAATTTGACTTTCCGTTAAAATTTCAAACAGGAACAGACTTGGTTTCAAAAAACGTTGCTATTGGCTCCCCATTCTGGTATATTCTGAAGGAATAGAGTGATGGCTTTGGTACATTCCATGCGTGAACCAATAGATTTAAAGGATATATTTTACCACGGAATTATAGGAAAATAATATTTCTTTTCCTAAGAATAAAACTGAAGACTGCCTAAGCTATGCTTTTTGTTTTTTCCAACAAGTGTATTTATTAAAACTTCGCACTGGAAGAAGCTTATAGAATTTCCTTTGTAATTTACTTCGAAATTTAATTATTATTTTTTGGGGGCTAAGAAATAGATGTTACTGGGGAGACAGAAGAAAAAAGCAAAAGTAGTTAACGTCGCTACAGGCGATTAGCCTGACTGCACAGAGTACTATCTAAGCATATGTATTTGACCCTATATTTAGCAGATGAATTATTGAAATTATTTATCTGGAGTACGAAATGCTACCAAGACTTAACGTCTTGAAGTAATTTTTTGTTTATGAAATTTATTGTTAAATAAATAACTCAGAACGATGTTCTATTTCCCAAATTGTCGGATTTAAAACGTATACGTGATATAATTATTTCCTTATGGCACTTTCAAATTCAAAATTCTAAAAAAATTTCTACAGTAAATTTCTGTTGGTTCTGCCCCCTTGCTCGACTTGTCGGTGGGCGGGATTATACAGAATGGCTTTTGTAAAATATGAAAGGTTAAGGTTTTCACTTAGGTACCTAATGCCATGCATTGTGATTAAATATAAGCTAAATGATAAAACTCACATTGATCAATCCCAAAAATCTCGGTTGTATTTAAAGAAGCAATCATTTAAGATTGTTTTTTGATGTTTGTTTATTTACCATGAATGATGGAATTTTAAGAATTTATTATATTTTTCTTTATATGTTTTGTTTTTGTCTTCACGACGGGATGACCTCCCATGCCCCTCGTGCCCAGTATTTCTGTTCTCCGTTCCTTTCTTTATTCCTTGTTTTCTAGGTTTTTGTCTTTGTCGTTTTCTTTTTTTGTTAATTAAGTTACTTTTGCTATTAATAACGTTATGTTGACGAGATGTTTTGTTTTGTGTATGTCCTATTATTTACAAACCCAACCTTACGAGCTCTGATTATATTTGATAAAGCATCTATCTATCTTCCTGTTCCATTCAGAGACTATTCCATTACTATTCCATTCAGAAGCGCAATCTTTGGTACACTGCCATCTTTCATTCATAAAGCAAAGCCAAGCATTCTCAACCTCTCTTTTATTATAGCCTTAAAAAGTGGTTAGAAAATTCCCTTTAATATTTTTTTTTCAAAATAATGTGCACAAGCACCAAAAGAACATTCTTTTTTCGCTTATTGTCTGTGAGAAAGGTTTGTAGCTTTTCCTTTTGAAGAAGTAGCATTTTCCTCCTTTGACAATCACCCTTATTCCAATTCGATTCTAGCGTCCAAGACTGTCACAAAAGAAACTGGTTCTATTTGAAAACCAGTCCCGTGTTCAGTGATAACAACAATTCATTTTTATGAGTTTTAGCGTTCAATAGCCTATTACAATGATTGAATTGCGTTCAATAGGATTCATTGAAACCTATTTGAATTAATTATGTGCTTACTGTGCCTCAGGGCTCACGAAAAGTAGTAGTTCGTCCTTTTAGGGATAGATAGTTCCTGGATTATTTATCTCTTCACTCAAGCTAACGATGTTTTTGGTTAGTTTTATAGGTTTGCATTTGAGAAATTTATTTTGATATTCAAACTGCATTCAATAGAGCACACTAATTACGTTTATTGAGTATGGTATTGTAACTAATTTTAATTAGTTACAACAAGCTCTGTTGAACGCGAGGCAAGTCTTAGATGTGGTAAGGTGAGATACAACATCTTGAGTTCTGAGCAAAATCTTTGACATAGTTCAGTAATACTTTAATATCTGCAGTAGTACTGTATCCGTCTCAGATTAGTGCCGATATGTGGGTGAAAACCCCACCGTACTGGTTTTTTTTCGATTCATTTCTGGGTGGGTCAACTGCTGATATAGTTCGTCAAAATATTACGATGTACAATTATGTTTATTCTTTAATGATTAGAGGGGTCTGAAATATGAACACATCCATTAAAAATAAACGACTGTCAGAACAGGTTTTCTTTACCATGGCATTAACTAAAGTTCTCCTCGGATCTTTCTCCATTATTTTTGTTTCCGTGGAGGACTCTAGACCCCATTCAAATCGACCCGCGTGCATCTCAACCCACATTCAGCTCAAATCATATTTTATTCAGTCCCATGCAGTTCAACTCCATTCAGCTCAAACCTCACTCATCTCAACCCTGTTTCATTAACTATCCTTATTAGCTAAACATTACTAGGAACAATACTTGTATTACCTGGTGTCTGTTCGGATTTTTAATCTGTGGTGATAAACAGGAATGTCCGCATCGGGGGAGGGGGAAGAGTCTGTTAGAGAGAAAAATCTACCACATAAAACACGCTATATAACTCTTATTGGAGATTTAGATATAAAATAACAATACAAAGAAATTTGAAAAATGTGTAAAACAAAATGAAATCAGAGTAACAATTTAGAGTAGCGGTATATATTTTAAGTATATATACTTATGTATGACCTAAGTATATATATATATATATATATATATATATATATGTACTTTTAAATTTTTTGAGATTTTAATGGCAAAAGCATTTGATCATGCTCTAACTTAATATGATCATAAAAGTATTACATGGAAATGAGATAATTAATTTATTTTTATCAAAGCCAAAGTTTCAAAGGTTTTATCAAAGTTTCCAGTTTGAATGTCCATTTTATAGTTTTAAAAGAGTAATAATGGCTATTCTACCAGATAATTGGTTCATTGAAATTAAAAGTAGCAACAGTCAATCCACTGGATCAATTTATTTTAAAGTGCTTGTATGAATATGAACTTTTATCACCTAGTTTTTTCTTACAGGAATCTTCTGTTCGCTTCCATCCGGTTGGAGCCAAATGTCGCTCCTGTGGAAGTTACAATACATGCAGATCCTCCAATCCTGAACTTTTTAGTAAGAATAACTAAGTATATATAATCTTGTACTACTAAGGGCGTTTCTTGACCGTCCGGGCTAAGTGGTAGGCACGCTGGGTTGGGAATCCTTTATACGAGAGGCACTGCTTCGATTCCTAGTGTGGCGGGTTATTTGGTTTGGGATGGGGGTGATTGGGTTGACTCTGTAAGCTCAGCCTGAGTCTACCCAGTTATAAATGGGTACCTGGAGAAATTTGGGGAAGGTAAGCAGGAAGGGTGTGTGAAATCACAGGGTGGCTGGCCCTCAGCCCTCGATTGCACTTCCTTGCTGAAGGGCCACAACGGAGATCAGTACCGCCGGCTTGGACCTTGAGGTTCTGGTGCCGTCTCACCATTGAGGATGTTTCTTGAATATCGTGTGCAAACTTGTGTGTGACATTTTCATCAAAATTTCATTGTAGTTTCCTTCATGTACAATCTTCTTCGATTTGTAAAGGCTGAAAGAATTCTTGAAATCTACTTCAAAGGATATTGCGTAAAGCAAAGAACTCTTTTTTTGTTTAAATTCAAAAAATGCTTTAAGATTACAAATACAAAATCGATATAAATTTTGATTGGTCTTTGGATAAGCTGAAATAATACGAAACTGATAAATGACAATCGGAAGGTAAAAATATAGTCAAATTTGCGTTTCGAATCAAATAATATTAAATTATAAAAAGGATCATGCCTATAATTCCCGGCCAATCGTGGCCAATAATAAAGGCCAGTAATTTCTGTCTTGTCTCGGGTTCGAACATTCAGGCGAATTTTTTTAAGGGGGGGGCCTAGAATATTGTGTTTTGTGAAGCGGGCAAACTTCTTTCTCTAGACCCGAAAAACAGCATATGTTACGGTTTTCGTCTGTCTCTTTCATGCCTCTTGTTTGGCTACTTTGGCTAGTATTTGTTATAGAGTAATCGTAAATATATTGCAAATATAAATCGTGGGTATAAAGAGTATGCTTGAATAGGCTGGGATGGAGGAGGAGCGTGTGTAGCTTTGTTGGCCTCAGATGACTTTTTGCTTCAGTTAGTTTTTAGTAGTAGTAATCGTGAATAATGTAAACAGAAATCGTAAACGAATGAGGAATGTGCGTAATTTTATTTCTTGTTTTTATCTTTTTTTGATAAATAAGGTATTGACGGGGTATTTTTAATACTTCTATGTAAAAAAAAAAAAAATAAAAAAAAAATACCAGGCTATATTTATTGTAATAGGTATTTTTAAAGGCACTGACGGGCTACCATTCTAAGGGCACTATATGACGAACGTTCGTATCATCAGTCATTAATAAGCTATCCTCAGGTATTAGCAAGTTTTCGGGTTCTCGTGGTCAATTTGGGACGATTGAAAATTAGATGTACATTTAGTAATATTGTTAGTATAGAAAATGTAATGTTTCAAGATTTGTATTATGCGCCTTTGCAGGGGTATATTATATCACGAATCTTGTTAGATTATAAGTGGAACTGTGTTTATCAAAAGTCGACGGAATTTTTTTAGGTGACGATAACTCCTACACTGTAGGAATCCTGTATCTGTTAGTTAGTTAATTGTGAGGAAGATTAATCCTGCTTCAGTCGCTTTTGGTAGGGTTTTCATGTTACTCCCCCCCCCCAACCGCAGAAATAAAAACAAAAATACTGAATATTATTCTTACATTTTCCACATAATTTCCCAATTTTTTTCGAATATACGCCCCACCAAGGAGCGTCGAGCCCCTCCATTTATTAGTACTTTCCTGTTTACAGTTATTCTGTTTACGTAGATAACATAAATTCTCAAAACCAAAATGTTTAAAAACCATGTTTTAATTTAGATAAAGAAAAAACAATGGCAGTTCCAATAGGGTTTGGATTCTTCCACATTCGGAATTCTTCCACATTCGGAAGAATTTGCTTGTATTAATTTACTTTCCAGATTTAGTTAACGGCCACCCAATAAACATCTTCACATTTATTCTCGAAATTTACTGAAAATAAACACAGCATTTAAACGGGCTTTGTATAGATTTTCTATGTATTCTTTAAAGCTGTACAAGATACCGCCCTACCGTACTATGGTACGCACATAAACTTTAAAAGCTGTATTTTCGAAAATGCGTTTCAAAAATTCTTAATATTGGATTTTAATTTTCGCTTTTCTTGTTCCAGCTGAGCCTCCAGAAGTAGCCACTCGACGTGGGACAGGCTTTGGGGAAGTGATTCGTGTATCACATGGACGTGGGAGAGCCAATAGTGAACCAGTGGTTGAAACCAGTGATGGTAGTGTCAATTCATCTGAAGAAACCGGTGACAGTTAGATACACGTTATTTTAGTGTTTATGTGTGACCTTGTCTTATTATGAAGTTGGCTTCCTACTCTTTAAGCTTGCATCCGTATACCTATGAAGTTGAAAATCGGTTTTCCTAGCGATATAATTACACGGAAAAGGGAATATTCTCCCCCCTTTAAGAAGCTTCTACCTCCCCCCTCCCATGAAAATCTTACTCAAAAATATAAAAAATTTTTAAACTTGGATCTTTAGACTCAGACCTATTTTGAAGCTGTGCACTCTTTCCCCCTGACAAAATTTGCCAGTAAAGACCAGACTTTTGATTCCGTAAATGTTATCAGTGTTAAGATTTAAGGGCAAATTTCTATACTACTGAAATAATTGGCAAAAATTATTCTCTAAGCTGTTCCCAAAGGCCAGACCAAAAAGTACGAGCAACTTGTAAGAGTAGAAACTGGGGCCTGTGTCTTTAAAAATCCCTAAGCCATCTAGCATTTTTTACTATATTTTTTTCAAGCTTCTTAGTTGTGTTTCTTTCAAAAACCCAAGATCAGATACTTATTACTACAGTAATTATGCCAACTGCAGTACCTAGAATGATTTTAACTTTTTATTGTACTGAAAAATTCCAAGAAACGCCAAACGCTAAATGGTGTTAATTAATTTTTTTTGTCGACGCTCACACCAGTTTTCACTTACGTAAAGCGGCAGTGCGGTGGTAAGGAGTAGCAGGGTAACTATATGTTCAACAACCCTTTGACCCTCATAATCTACACTGCCCTTCTGATTCTCTCGTTAATGTGAGCTTGGCACTAGTTTTTGGGAATTTTCTCAGAACTGTGAAGACGTCATATAGCCTTTAGGCGTGATAAGTGACGATTTATGCCTTGGAATTAATAGAAACTCGATTGTCTGAATTAAATATATATCAAGGAGTTTATGAAAATTTTGGCACCACATTTTTCGCCTTAAAAAATGCGACCAAATTTCAGTGCGTGGAATCAAAATTGACTCGTCATTATCTTTCCCCAGTGTTGTGTTATTTTATTGTGCTTTTTTTTTTGAACGTTTTCAGGTCGGTGTTTATTTTATCCAGTGAACGAAAATTCAACTGCCTCATTTTATAATCTTAATGTATAATCCTTTGTAGATTAGTATGTTGCTGTGTATTCTTGTCAACAAACTATTTTAGTTTATTCGATAGTGGAATTCGTATGTATCATTTTGTTTCTTAACAGAGCTTTGTTCTTTCAATAATGTGTGCAATTAATTAGCATGTTTCCGTTCCTACGATAAGAAGCATCTTATCCAGATAGAAAAATGGGAATTATTATAAAATTCTATTGCTAGACAGTTAATAAAAACTAAGCCAATGATCACACGTCTCTGGAAGTTCATAGTATGTCGTGGTATTTTTGACAAATGGGGATTATGACCCATCTCTTAAATTGAAGAATGTTTTGAACGTACTCGAAATTCAATTCGATTAAGACAAACTCTGAGCTAGCGGAATTTGAAGTTACTAGGTTTGATGAAAATTCGAAAAATTTATTTAAGGAAATGAAAATTTCATGTGAAGACGAACCAAGTCATTTTTTTTTTAAATTAAAATATCGGGCAAAGGTCCAAAATTTGTCAAATTCGTGAGAAACCGTAATTTATAATTGCCTACAGACGGCTTCTTGTACCTTTTCTGCCATGATACCATCATAGGTTGCCCAAGGTGATTTATCGACTCACGTATTGCAATTTTTCCTTTTATATCTAATATCTATTCATGTTATAAATCTTTTGATAAAATAGACGAACTATAGGAAGGAATAGAAACAAATTATCAAAGTCGTGCCATGTTTGGGTGATTTCTAGGGCAGCAAAATATAGTTTTTGACCAGCGTTCTATTTCTAATTTGGCTGTCAAAAAGCTGCCAAATTTCTGTTGTTTTTTTTTCCAAAATGGGTTAAATCGCCTTTTTTAAAATTATAAACGGTAGTGAGTTTCAGGGATTTCCCCCCTACTATGCCTCTCTTGCATCAGGCCTGACAGGGAAATAATGGGCACTCTAAAAGAAGTATAACACGAGATGAGTGCCTATACTGTAGCAAGACCTATATGGAACTCGCACATTGAACCCTGAGGTAATATTCGAAGTTATTTTATTGAAAGGTGTCTGAAAAGAATGATTTCTTAACTGGTCGTATCTTGAATGGCTAGCAAAACTTTGATTGTGCAAACAACTAGTTATGAGTAAGATTTAAAAATTTGAAATATATTTCCAGTTTTGTCCGTCCTCTTTAAGATTTCATAGGAGAGGTATATCACAGACACGTGTAATTATCAAGGTAAATAGCAGCTAATAATATGATAGAGTATTGTATTTTATTTACCAAACTTACGAGATTTCCGACTACAACAACTAGTATTTGCCTCAAAAAGCACGAGTAATCTTTGCTGTTTACATGGAAGAAAAAGTGTATGGAGTTTTTCAAAACAATATCTCGATGTGGTATCAGATTATTTTTTCGAAGGATGCATGGGTGGTGAAATATCTTGAAAGTATTTTTTATACCTCAATTTTTTAGTATAATGTAAGTTTCAGTAATTAGGGAAATTTTAATAAAAGAAAAATCAAGAAAACCTTTTCTTGAAAATAATACTCTAGGATCCTTTAAAAGTAGTTTGGGTCTCCTGATCAGTCGATTGTTCATCCACTGAATGTCTGAAAATCGCATGCAGGGCTTGTCTGATCTGCACAATACCAAGAAGTTCTATGATTTATCTTTTTTTGTTATGTTTTTTATTTGCGTATTCATTCAGAAGCGTCAATTCATGGAATTTAGGCGAAGAAATGGGGCAAGATGTATTTTTAAATAATATATGGTGTAGGTAAATTCGTCTTTTTTTTGACTAAAATTCCCAAGAAGGCATTTGCAATGAAAATTCACTAAAGAAAAGGGATTTTCAAGATCTAGGAGGGAAAGCCCCCCCCCCCCCAAATGGACGCCAGTGTATATATAGTCTTTGATTAGGGTGATTTTTGTGTGTTCTCTAGTAGCCGGAAGTTCTAAGTTCTACTCTCGAGTTCCTAGTTCGAATAGTTGAGCTGTATTTTGTAGGGAAATTTGGGGGAGGAAATTGGGCAAAAAGTATTTAAAAAAATCTAGGGCGTAGCCGAATTTGTCGTTTTTTGACAAAAATCCCCAAGAAGACATTTAAATGAGAATTCACCAAAGAAAAGGTATTTTCAGGATCTTGGAGAGAATACCTCCTCCCCCCTCCCTAATTGGCACCATTGTATTCAGAGTCCTTTATTAGAGTGATTTTTATGCGTTTTCTAGTGGTCAAAATCTATGGCAACCTTACACCATTTTCCAGTGTCCTAAACTTTCATTAGTCAAATACCATTTGAATTGTTTTTGCTCTAGATTAAGACGCTGAATCTTCTGATTAGTCATCCAGAGAACATAAAATAATTCTTTAATAGATCATTGTCGCTAATTGATCTATGGGGTAATCATTATAACACACTTATTTATAGTATAGATCTAATAGTCAATCCACTTTGGTGGTTTCAAGTTCCTAGCTTGAATAGTTGAGCTGTATTTTATAGTTTATGTATATATTTTAGCTTGATTTTAAATGTTAAAACCATAGAATAAAGGCAATGGATTCTTCAAATTAATTCTACTGGCAAATGAATTGTTTCTATTTTTTTGTTTTCTACCTTTCAATCAATCAATCAATTGTTTCTACCTTTCTATTTTTTTAATCGCAACTTGACCCCTTTTTTTCACAAGGGAGTAAAAATTTAACAAACAAGCAGTGAAGCAAACACGATCATATTCTTACTCAGGGCATTAATGAAATTCAGAAAATGTACAGCTTATACCTAACATCGTAAAGATTATTCACATTCTTAATGTTCTTGTTCTAAACCAAGACACTCAATTTTTTGTACTTGGGGGTTGCAGGGATCTGTTTTATAGAAAAGGTATTCCATCATCCCGGTTGATAATACACCACCCGCATGAATCAATAAAGCGCGTATAGTCGTTAAAAAAATAACGAGGCTTTGTTATCAAGAACAATTTAAACATTATGTTTTCTCGCAATATGAGTAAAGCCGACTCATGGTAGAAAAGGGGTGTGGGGCTTTGTTTTTGAATATATAAAATCGAGTATATTTAAATACAATATCTGTATCTGAACGTTCTTGTGGATATTAAAGTTATGTTGGCATACCAATGGACATAACCAGCAATTTTGTTTCATAAAGATAGACTTAGTATGTTCTTGAAAATCATCATGGGATGGAAACAAATGTGAAGAGGGGTGTAGGAAGCTAAGTCTCATCAATGTTGAAAATGTGGATGCGGTATCTACTGGTGTTGGTTTTTTTCGAAGAAAAACTTCCGGAATATTCCGCCTATACCACTCTAATTTTAAAATTATTGTTCCTGAATCAGATCCGTCAGTATATATGTGAGTAAAGTCAGTCCATTGCAGAGTCAGCCTATACCACTCTAATTTTAAAATTATTGTTCCTGAATCATTAATTCTTAATCATAAATCATTAATCATTAATGCAGACTCCTTTTTGGCAAGGTAACTTTTACTTCCTCTATTTTTGCTTGTCATACTTGTTCAAATAAGAGCTAAATGGAGTAACATGTCAAGGAAAGGGTAGTCTATTTTAAATATAGCAGTTTACTGGCCCAAATATGTGAGCGAGTGGTGGAAAAGGATTTTCAATGAAATGCTTGTCAATTTTGCTAAGTAGTTTTTCACTCTAACGCTCAGTCACCATAATAGTTCTTAGTGTTTTTCCTGGGGTTTGACGAACTTTCCCGCCTCCCTCGTACCAAAAATGACTTTATGTGTATATGCCTGATATTATGGAAATATTTCCATAAAATATAATTAAATGTCTATTTTTAAATAACTAGAGAAGAAAGTAAGATAAAATTAAATAGGCTACTGTTCTAATTTCATCAAAACAGAGCAAATAGTGTAGACTGCACTCTAATTCATATCTTTGTTCTGACTTCTTTGTGAAAGGTTTGATGTAGCGTTATATTGTTGCTTTCTAGAAGTAGATGAATCCCACTCCTTTAGACAAGCTTTCCCATGCTTTTTTCGCCCTGCAAAAAAACACACATAAAGGTATACCATTGAGTCCAATTATCTTGAGAGGTCGTGCCAAGAACTGAGCACTTGAGGAAAAGCTTCATTTGGTGCGTTTTGGACGGTCTGCTTTCCATAATTCTGTGCTGTAGTGTCCATAATTTGGTTACTAAAGTATTATATTTTCATCAGATTTTGGTATATTTCAATTAGCGTCGCTACTGTTGTGGATTTCCTTGAGTATTTTCTGGTTAACATTTATTCCCCTTTTATTTGCTGCCTGTACATTTTGCTAGTATGGTAAGTTCGTTACTAAGGTAACTACCATCAACTAATGACCAGCGTTGCCAACGCTTTGGATAAAATTTTATCGTACCGGGTTTCTAACCAGATTGTGCTTAGAGATTCTTTGTAAGACAATTTTATTATACTACGTCAATTTCCACTTCACAGACAATTTACTACAAGTAACCTTTTTTTCATCAATATATCCATCTTCTCTCAGAAACCAACTTTGAGCACTGTTTCTCATGTAATGATTTGTTTAAGACTCTCAGATTTACTTTTGCGTCATGTTTAAAAAATCTCCCTTTTTTAATGTTCCCTTTCTTTGCTTAAATCCCCAAGATGTGACTTGGGGAGTTTTGAAAATTTGGCCACAATGCCAACGGCCCAAGACAATGTACCACATATACCAAGACCTCTAAATCGTACCAAAAGCAGTAGAGTTGTACCGCCTCGGCAATGCTGCGAAAGACTAATTTTAGGAAATTTCCAAAGCTAAAAAAAAAGTACATTACTGTTCTTGAGAAGCAGTTATTCCTGCAAAAGGGGGCGTATCAGAGGATTTTACTGGATACTCTTATTACCTAATAAAGAATATTTAGGCGCAAATATTCTTTTTCGGGAGAGGGTGTTGCAATCTTAATGCCCTCTTTAAATGACATCTGCAGAATAGCTTGTAAGAGAATGATTGCCTACAGAGGCGCCATTTGGGCCAAATCTTGGGGTGGGCATGGGGCATTTGACAGAACTTGAGACTTTTATTATGAATCTAACCTACTTTCAAAGTTTACAATGATTAATAGCAAATAGCGTAATCACCTCAAGGGTCGTCAGGTAATTACGCTCTAGCTAATAGGCGTGCAGTTAGTTCAAATCATTTGAACAGAATAAGATATCTAATTACACAACCCCGATTCAGCCAAATACCAGATTATTTATTTTAGAGGGAACACAAAAATAGTCAAATCATAAAAAAAAGAATATAAGAAATGGCAGGATAATTGCGATAACCTCGGATCTTTTTGGGGTCAGCAGGGGCCTGAAATCCTTATTCTGCGTGCATCTTCGCCCCGCAATTTTGTCATGTTTTATCATTGGTGCTCTGCCTGTTTATGGTGACAATTCCCTCCATAGAATTGCTGTAATGAGCCACCCTTTCGGAAAATGAAGAAATGTTTCTTTAATTAGTGCGTTTTTGGTTTCTTTGATGAAGGAAGCTAATTTCAGTAGGAAAACATCGGGCACGGGCAAGTAATAAAACCGGAAATATTGAGTAACTATTGTATTTTGTTGCTCCGGTGAAAACTCGTTACTTCACATTCCAGAGTATTTTGTCATTTGGGGGAAATTATGTTAGGGAGCAGAGCTGTTCAGAGCAGGAGCAGAGGTAAGAATTAATTACAGCGCCCTCTCTGACTCAAATATAAGCGAAGAATCTGAATCAAACTAGAAAACTGGATCAAAGTGGACAATTCCCCAGCCACGGCACCTGGGGCAGCTACCCCAGTTACCCCCTCCCCCCCTAGGAACGGCTCTGCTAGGTAGGATGCGATGAAATTTCCCTTTTCATTATTTTATTTTAATTAATACAACCCCATACCTGCCAAAGCTTTTACATGATCACCTTGGGCCATTAAAATTCAATTACACTATTTATCTTCTTTATCTTGGCGGGTTGAACGTCCGACAAATATGCCACAACACAGTTTATTCTAGATTAATTTGCCTATATTGTTCATAACTACTTAGTAATTCAAGCAATTGGGGTGGCATACAATAAAACCAGTTGTTGATTGTGTCAGTTTAAGCGTCTGACGTAACTCTGAATTTTATTTTAAGGCGGTTTCAAGTGCGCAACATTATCAAATTGACGCATGATGTTTACGTTGAAAATTGCGTCTTCGTTGTAAATGAATATTTGCGGAAGAACTATTTCCTGTAAAATTTTGTTGGATGGGAAAGTAATTAGTGGGGTGTATACTTGTACAAGAAAAATATGCACATATGCAAGAGGATGAGGAGCCTTGGCCCCCCTTGAAATCTTGAGATACTATAATTATTTATAATTTCTTAAATTTTTCTTTCATTGCCAAGTGGGGTCGCTCACTCCGAAATCATGTACACCAGGTGGAACGTTCCAAACGTGTTGGAAATGTGGAAAACGGCGTGCGTGTAACTGAACCCTTGTAACTGAATCACCGTGCAACTAATCTCCTGTATAACCAGATCCCCGTGCCATTGAACCACCCGATCACTGAACCACATTTAACTAAACCCCTGTGTAACTGAACCACTGAACTCAAGTTTTTCAGTATTCTAAAAATATGTGGCAATGTCATTGGGTAAAACACTAGTTAGAATCTTTACGTGTTCAACCTTGTTGGAATTGTTTGTTTTTTAAAGTCATGAAAAAAGTTTCGTTTTATTTTTGCAAAGTAAAGAAGATCCGATCCGGCTAAGGGTTGTAAACCATGGAGGCATAGTTATTTAATCTTTGAATTGTTTCAAATGAAATGACCATCTCAAAATTATCCATCGGATGTAATTGGGGAAAAAAGGAGGGTGGGGGTGGAATCCCTCTGATCACTTTTGACTCTTAAAAGTGCACTGGAACTTTTTATTTCTAATCGAATGATCACCCTCCCTACCAAGTTCATACAAAAATCTTTTCCATAAAAACCTTATGTGTTAACAATAAGTAACTAGCTTAACTTACATTCCTTGCCCCAAGAAGCTGCTGGTGGGATTGTTGACCCCAAAGGCATGGCTGTTTGACCTTTAGACTGTTTTGAGCAAACAATTTCTTTTTATATTTTTGATCAGTTGCATTGAGGGGGGGGGGTGCGGTTAAGAGGGAGATGCTGATTACCCTTGATTCTTCAAAATTGAACTTAAAATTTCAATTTCTAATCAAATAAGCCTTCCGCAAAGTTTGTACGACCATCCCTTCTATAAACACCTTAAATTTCAAAAATGGGCAACTTGCAGTAACCTACAGCTCTTGCCCCGTGGACTGTGGGGGTTTTGTTAATAATTTTTATTAACCACATTTTATTCTTCGATTGGAAATTCAAAGTCTTAGTACCTTTTTTAAAAGTCAAAAGTGATTGGAGGGCGACCCCCCCTCTCGGGAAAAAAGCCCTCTACAGAAAATACCCTGGGGAAAACCACCCCAAGGAAAATACTCTCAGTGGAAGATATCTGCCCGTGAAAAATTTCCCTTGCAGTTGGTTGGTATCCAATTACTTTCGACTTATAAAAAAAAACTAGAACTCCGTGGGGATTATGAAACAATTTCTACCTCCATTCTCCTCTCGTCTCTCCCTTATAGCTAATTTCGTATTTATCTGAAGGCTCAATGAGAGCTGAGAAGTTTTGGCATTAAAATGCGCCCCCTAGCTACAAAACTATCAGAGCCCCATTGCAGAAGTTTAGGTACCTCTCCCTCTAGCTACAAAACTATCAGAGCCCATTGCAGAAGTTTAGGTACCTTTTTAAATTTTGCAATTTGTCCATCGCTTGCAGATAATATTTGTTATTGGGAAACATACGGACCTTTTTCACTTGGGGCTTTTCTGGAGGAGGGAGGGGGTTTCTGGAGGATTCTTCATGAGAAGAACATTTTTACGTGGAGGGGAGGGGGCAAGAGTTACGCACAAATTTCTCTTTTCCACTTTCCTTAGCACTTCTAACCTAACTAAAAAAATAACCCAACTCAAATACCCAAATTTGGAACATAATATTTTCCGCGAAGGGGTATTTTTCAGGGGAGGATTTTCAGTGGGAGAGGGGGGGGGGTTAAATGTCTAGATCCGTAGATAGTGACAGGGCGAAGGAATCCCCCATTAAAAGACATAAAAATGAGAAATAAATCTTGCTTCAAGAGTTTGCGACGTCCGATTTTCGATTAGAAAGCAAACAATTCCAACAAGGTTGAACATGTAAAGATTCCAACTTATGTTTTACCCAATGTAAGTACGGTGGTTGAGATGTACGAGAGTTCAGTTATACGAGGGCTCAGTTAAGCGAACCATGACAGAACTGTGTCACGAGTGGCTGAATTGTGCCAGGGATGGCGGATGTTTGCCAAGCCTGGTGCAAGGACTTGATGTTAACCAAAATAGACAATTAGAAGGTACTTGTCGTTTTATTGGAATCACATTCAAGGATTACGCATAGGTTACATCTCAGAAAACCGATTTCATAGCTACAAAAACAAGTGACATGATACAATGCACTGGATTGAGACAGAATGCATTGGACTTCAATAATTAGGGCTATATATTTGCACATTAGGGGGTGTGGTTATCTAGGTTAGGTTAAGTTGGCTTTCCATAATTTTCTTTTAAAGTATTATTTTATCATCATGTTTTGTTTTATTTCATTAGGATTAACCTAACTTCAGTTCCTGGGTGTGTTACCAATAACCGATAAGTACCAATTAGGTATGTATATATTAAGCACTATTAACCCTGTTAAGAGCAGGTGATGAACTAGCATTATAGTGTAAAAATAAGAATTATAAATGCAACTTCTTGTTTCTCTTTTAAAAGATTATTCATTGAACACTGAGTAAAACTAGACATGACAAAATTGACGATCGATTGAAGAATAATGAATGAAACAAAAAAAGCATGGAACATGTTACACGAAGATTAAAAAGACCAACATACAGTAAGTTTAATAGGGTTCACCCATCATTTCTCTAGATGCTCGTTTACCAGCAGGAAAGGCCAACATTTTTGTCTTGTGCTTTTTGTAATTTTTAAAGGCTAAAAATTTAAAACCTTCAGATGATGTACACCCATGACTAAAATATTATGGCTTAAAACTGCGACATGTCAGATATATTAACTGAATGCTGAAATTTAGCTTAAAATCTAAATTGCATCCTAACAATTTAGTTGTTATAAATAGAGCTCTAGCGTTGCCTATAAGGCTTCAGTATATCATTTTTCCCCTTTAGAGCCCCTTTATATGGACGAGTTGGCCGTATAAACTATGGAGAGGACTCTTTTGATTGGAAATCGAAATTTTTTTGTGTCTTTTTTCAGAGTCAAAAGGGATCAGAAAGGCATCCAGACCCCCCCCCCACCTCCCTCGCGTCCTTTTAAAATGCCCTTCCTCAAAGACATCTGAACAAATTTTGAGATGGTCACATTAGGTCAACAACTATGCCTCCGAAATGACATGGTCCTTCATTGCCCCTGGGGCAAAGACTGTAAGTAATGCAAGTTGCCCTTGGTTACATTGCTGGTTTGTTGTTGAGAAAGGTGGACATGTTTGAGAGGTGCCGAAAAGGCTAAGGCGACTACGACTACTTGTGACATGCGAACACTTGCCACTAAGATTGCGACATAGAGCTGACTACTTGAAGCTCCAAATTTGACCACTTGCGAGCACTACACTTGCGACTGTAACTTATTGCAACTGCAATTGGGACTAAGGCCCAGCGCCCAACTGGTTTATGACCAGTTTACAACCAAAATTAGACGTGTCTCCTACCAAAATTAGACGTGTCTCCGCCCACGGACGCGAGTGGTTGTGGATCAGTTGTGTTTATCGAATTAAGTAGTGCAGTGTGGTTAACTATGTTGAGTAAGGTTCAGACGGAGTATTGGGTCCATCCTTACTTAGAAAAGAATGCTTAGTTTCGTCAGTTCTTTGCAGCAAAAGAACTGTCTCGCACAGATAGAAAATTTCTCGCATTTTACAGTTTTTAGAGAAAGTTTATAGTTGCACAACTCTTCATGCTTCTTCTACGAATTTCACGTTTAATTCCAGGTCTGACATGTTGAGAGCCAAAATAATTGGGCAATATCAACGCGGTAGCTCCCGAAAATGTGTAGGACAATACTCTGCAACAGCGACCACGGCCGGAGGCTCAGGGCCCACGGGGCGACTGTTTTGGGACTAGAATTGCTACCGATTGCGCACGCAACTGTTTTGTGACTATGACCTTGAAGTAGAGTGGGGCACGGCCACGAGGCAATTCAGATGGGACGGGTTCCCAATCGATGTAAAACCGGTTCCGTACTTGTGATTGTGACTACTACTATTACTGGGATTTTGACTGTGACTGCTACTACTATTGTTACTACAACTGCTACTGCTGCTACTACTAGTATTGAACCAAATCAAAAGAGTATAATTGCATCCTGGTTTTCAAAAGGGCTCATCTGCAATATCTCAGGTATATTTACGGTTGTTGAGTTCAAAATTTTAAGGAATATTCAGGGGGATGTTGAACTAAACCAAAAGACACTAAGTGCATCCAGGTCGTCAGAATAACAATTTTTCCACACCGCACCTTGCAACGTTCACGGAAAAGTTCACATAAATGAAAGAGCTCTAAGATTCAGAAAAAAGAGTGCCGAATAATTCTTCTGTAATATATTTATACTTTTATTCTATTTTTATTCTTATGTAATCTTTTGGACGTTCTCCCACGAGGATTCTCTGGAGTTTATTATCTATAATTTACTTTTGAACTCGAGAACCACTCCCAACCTTGATTTCAAATTTGACGAAATTTATACAATAATTGAATGAAATCAGAGACAACGTTTAGATTGTCTTATGCTACTTAAGAATTTAAATTAGTAGCCAATATTTTAATTCTTAAGCGGAAAACGTGGAAACCGGAATAACATTTATCAGATTATCTTACAATAAAGCCAGTAATAAAAAACGAACGGGGAAAAAAAAAACTTTCCGAAAAGAAAAGTATTTTAAAAAAGCGAAAAGCCATTTAGTACTTAAGAACAAAAATAAAGTCCTATAATAATTCACGCTTTAAACGACCAGAAATGCCTGTTAAAGAATAATTGAAATCCAAAATGAACAGAAATTAAAATAAATAATCTTATCAAAGATAACGGTAACTAGTACTGATTTCTATGAATAATAAAATCCTTAAAGGAGTGAAATACCCGAAATCCTAATCAGCGCCGGAAAACGATTGTGAATAATTGACGGGAGTGTGCCATGCATAATAGAACACTGTGCGAAGCGTGGTAAAAGCGTGCCAGACATGGCGAAAATATGCGGCGCACGTGGCTGTCCAAGATGTATATCATTTGGCGAGAAGCGAGTGGTTCCTCACAATGTCTCCATTTTTTATTGGCCCTCCACCCGAAATATTCTTGCATAGTAACTGAAAAAAGGGCTTAAGATATCTATTTGACAAATAGAGAGAAAAGGATAATTTAGAGGGATTTTTAAAGTTCAAAACAAGCAGCACTTTCCAAAATTGGGGCAGCCTACTTTCCACCACCTGGTGTACATCTCAGAGCAACACATGTGCTGCACGGTTCTGCCCCGCATAGTGCAGTCCCCGCAAAGCTTGGCACAATGCTGTCACGCTTAGCACACGCCACCTCGTGCATGCGATATCTGAAAGTTGAAGCCACCTCGGTGAAACTGTTAACTTTAAGATCCAAAAGGTTTGTTTTACAAACAAGAATAATTTGGCGGATAATTGCATTGAAAGTTAAGTTTGATAATGAAACTGCGTCTTGCAATTTAAATGCGCCACTTACAGTTTGTCTCTTCATAGCTAGAAATACTGCGTCGGTATATTTATTATTCTTTTTCTTTTGACCTCTTTCCAGAATAAACTGCGAATGGCTTGGTGTTGCAAATTTAATGGAGCTTATTACGCTATCACTTATTATTAAACCGTAATTATGCTTACTTAAAATTTTTGTCTTTGAACTGTTCCAACACCGAATTGACGAAGCATACAAATTAAGCAGCTGAAAAAGCTTAAAATTTTGTGACTTTTTGATGTTACTTTGTGTTTGTATATTAAATATATTATTAGAAAACATTAAAATCGCAAAGAAAGGAAGAGAAAGAGGAGAATAAACAACCAAACAAGTTACCCTTGGAGTTACCCTTTCACCGCTACTAAGAAAGGGTCATCGTATTTTAGTTTTGTGTTTTTTTTTTAAGGTTTGGTTTTTATATTTGTTTATATTTTTATCAGTTTTATTCTGCACTGAGGACGGTCAAGCGGAGGTCTTGACCGAAATATTTGCATAATTTTTTAACCTTTTCACTGGCTTTTTATTGTCCTTGTTCTCTTCCTTTCTTCGCGGTTTTATGTTTTATCATGATTAGCCAGTGTGGTCTCAGAAATCATTTAGGATATTATTTGCTTTACTTGAGGAAAGTTTTACCCCTCTTAGTCTCGCCCCCCCAAGATTGACCTGAAAGTCCAGGGAAATTCGAAAACTTATGACCTAAGCTAGCACTTCGAAGTTTTAAACTCCGCCCTTATTCCTCTCTTAGGAATAGATGTGGGGCTATTGTTCTGTAATGAGGCTCTATTTGACCTATTAGTTATTCTTGTTTGTTTTAATTAACATTCATGTGAACGTGCACACGCGGCTCGCCAAGCAACAGGTTGCGGGCAGAGTCGACATTCATAGGGCAGGACCTGCTGGGGGTAGCGGGTTGTATGGTCTTATGCACTATTTTTTAACCAATTATTCATAAAGAATCCCATTACAAAGTAAATATTGCACAAAACGGAAAGAAGAAGAAAATAAATAATGAAACAAACTTATCGTATTAATGGTAAATTTATGCGTACCGGGACTTATGAGAGCAAATACGTATTGTTAACCTAAAACTATGAGAATATCGATTAATTTGAACGTGTTTTTCAAAGAGTATCCAAGATCTTTGTTCTGGGAGGGTATTTTTTCAGGAGAGTTAAAAATTAAAAAAACGCATCAAAAATGTGTTTATATGTGTTTGTTACGTTTTTACGAGGCAGACATTTTTTTGGTGCGGGGGGGATGAAGCCCAGTAGCCCCCCCCTCTTAGATACGACCTTGGTGTGTTTGTAAAACAAATTCATTCGAAACTACTTCGATATGTAAGGAATTACTAAAAAAAATGTAAAATCTCTGGTTATTCCCCTCCGATTATTCACGGTAGTTTTCTTTTTTTTTAAAGTTTGACGTCATATTCGAGCTGATCTGTACTAGTTTTTACTTTTATCTTGGTAGTTTGATTAAGCTTGAAACTGCTTTAGTCTAGCTCTAGTTTGCTAGTGGTTCGGGGCTGTTTCAGTGATTGTTTTTTGAATGCCCTTCATGAAAAGTTTTCTTTCTTTAAAATTTTAAAAGTAGTTTCAATATCTCTTAGTATTTCTGTGCCGAATGCAAGTTATACGATGACGAAGACAAGAAACAATATCATTGCCTAGGATGTGGCATCTGTAGAGTTGGTGGTCAGGAAAGATTCTTTCATTGTCAGAAATGTGACATGTGCCTACCAAAGAAACTTGAGGATAATCATCAGGTAAGCTTTATTTTACTTTATATTCTTTTAGAAAGTACGTATCCAGCATACAATTTGCAGAGAGCTCAGTATTAAAATGGACCAAGTCCAAAAAAAAACTCGTCCAAAAAAAAAGTCCAAAAGACTTGACATTTGAGCTCTGGAAATTGATCCCGCGTTCAACATAGCTTACTGTAATTAATTGCAATTACTTATTGAGGGAAGTGCAATTAATATGCTCTACTGAACGCCATTTGGACAGAAAATCAATTTTACCTGAGTAATTTGAAAATTGGAAGGAATAGTCAAAGTCTAGTGGTCTAACTTATTGTTTCCATACGCCAATGTTGTTCCAATTGTTACAAAAATTGTATCTGAAATGAAAAATACAAAAGAAAATTTCAGAGTTAAAAATCTTACAGATCCATTGCACCTTTTATGAAAGGCTCTATCGGTAAGATTTTGTTGTTTTTTTTTTTTTTTGGGGGGGGGGGTTGACGCGTTCGACCAATAGGCTATATGCGTTCGTATCACTCGATTATTTTGTGCCTTCTGTAATCACTAGCTTTCTTGGGTGTCACTTCAGTCAATAGTCACTGAACTAGATCATGTATCACTTATTGTGCTACTGGTAGGGGGCTATTCACCTGCTGCAAATGCCTGGGTTGAAAAACAGGAATCAGAGTAATCCAACTGTGATTTGTCATACACCAATTGAAAGACAAATACAATACAAGTAGGTAAATAATACCTTATTACCAGTCTTATTCAAACTTTTCCAAAAGAGAAGGAGGAGTACTGGGTTTGAAGTACCTCCCCCTCTCTGGAAATTTTTTCTTTGAGTCATAAAAAAGTAAAAAAAAATGCACAAAAATGTGTTATTTATTCTGTAGCACATGCCTGCGTTGAAAAAGAGAATCCCAGTAATCCAGCTGTGCTTTCTCCAGCACAATTAAAGTAAATAATAAAAATAAAAATTAATTAAATTAAAGTAAAATAAACACAATTATAAAATAAATAATAATATAAAAAATTATAAAATAAATAATAAATAATAAAATAAGTAAAATAAACGCAATTAAAGTAAATAATGAAAAGTTACATCATTCTTGTCACATACGTCCAAATATAAAAATCTAAGCAGATATGGTATAGATAATATAAAAACAATAAAATAGTAAATGTGATAAGTTTAAAATAAACTAATATAGGGGTGAGAAAAAAAGATTTAATAGGGAATGAACTAAACCAGTATTCTTAACAAATCTACCTAAAAGGTTCGTGCTAAAGTCGTCTAGCCCAAGGAGGAGACGAGTGATGTCCCAGAAAAGAACGTATTGTGAACGTCTTAAATGCCTTCTCACAACAATTCGTTAGTATTTCCCTCTCTTTTTCATATTTTCTACAGTTGAAGATGATGCGACGTATGTCTTCAAACACTCCACATGTGTCGCAGTTGTGGGATGGGACCATTTTCCAATGGAATAGTGTTGATTTTGTCATTGCATGGCCACATCTAAGACGGTAGAGGCAAGTTGAAAGGATACACGATGTGAGGTGCATTTCTTTTGATGACTGCTATTCTATCGCTCAACGAAGATGAATCTAGAAGATAGGTATGATAAGAATGAAGGCAAGGCTCTTCTTCCTTCAAAATTTTTGAACTGATTGAAGATAGGAATTCAGGACCAGTAATCTTCAATCTCAATGGCAACATTTCTTGCTTGGTGTTGCTGGTGGTAATCAAAGCTGAATCAGTGCTGTGAATCAGTGCTGACAGTACACTTCTGATGTTTGATCTCTGTTTGGCTTGAAATGGCTTGGAGGGAAAACTTAATTGCCATAAGCTCTGCAGAGAAAATTGTCAGATTAGGGGGTAAACGGTAGGAAAGAGACAGGCTCTGGGAGAGTATAACCACTGCACAACCGTATTTTTTTCTGTCTTTGAGCCATCTGGTTGAACTTGGATTTAACACCTTAGCGTAAAGAGCGAGGCATTGACGAGGGGACGAACCCCCTCATATACGTATAATTTCTTTTCATTTTAAGTTTAAATCTTGCTCCTTACTTTCAGTTGAAAAAAACTTGCTTTTTTTAAATAATGCTGGAAAATCCAGCCCCCCCCCCTCTTAATGGAAATTCTCTTCCCCCATGAAAATTTCCACAATGGAAAAATCCTCCCACATAACCCTCTCCTCCGACCCCCCCCCCCACCAGAAAAAAATATATGATCTTTGTTCTGGCAAAAAATATAAAATTCCGCATTTTTGTAGATAGGAGCTTGGAACCAGCTACAGTAGGGTTCTCTACGCTGAATCTGATGTTGTGATTTTCATTAAGATTATATGACTTGTAGGATTGATGAAACTTATATATTTAAAATCAGCGTAAAAATTCGATTCTCTTTATGTATCTACTGGTATCAAAGTTCCGTTTTTTAGAATTTCGGTTCTATTGAGCCGGGTAGATCCTTACTTACAGTTCGTTACCACGAACTATTTGAGCTTCTTTGCAAAATATCTTGCAAGGATATGTTTTCTTCTGTAGTGAAGAGACTGGATCCCCACTTCACAGAACGTAGCTGCAACAGAAGTTGACTTCAGGCAACCAAGAGCTCTTCGTAAGATTGCATGGAGGGTAGTGTCAAGTTTCTTCAAGTGACATTTCTTAGCAGATCCATATAGTCTATGTTTTCGTTTTTATTAATATAATAAAAAAAAGTTGAGTTATATTTTCCCTTTTTAGTGCATTGAGAACATGTCTCGTGGAAATTGTCCAATCTGCATGGAAGATATACATACAAGTCGTATCCCTTCGCATATACCCTCTTGCGGGCATCTTATTCACAGGACTTGTTTTGATGCTCTAGTCAGAGGGGGGCACTATGCTTGCCCTGTTTGTCAAAAGTCCATGTTGAATATGGAGTCTGTAAGTATCTTGGATTTGGATTTTATTTTAACTGCATCTTCAATCACACACATTTAGTCAGTACTGAAAAAAGCAGCATATCTTTAACTATTCATCGTAAGAAAAATTAAAAATAAATTTTGTACTTTTTAGATTGTGGGCCAAATCTTCTATACAGGGTTTTAAAACATGATGGATTTGGGCGTGTAATTTTCATCAAAATTCAGTCCCTTCATTCGGTTCCATCAAGGGGATTTCCAAATATCCTTTCATATCACGTACACAAATATGTGAACATGATCGCAAAAATGAAATCTCATATAATCAAAGATGAAAATTCTATCACAAAGATAAAAGCTGGTTCAAACGAGGGGATTGCCCGTTTTGCCACGTGACATATTTTTTTTAACGTTCTCCTGTACAGTTTGTCATGACCACCGTCAAAAATTGACGAACATAGATTTCCAATTATCTGAAGCCATTGTTTCAGTAAAGTACAGGGAGAAACTAGCAATTTTTCTCAAAAGCCAAGTAGTCCTTGAGATGACTGTTGAAAGATAGTGTAATTCGGATTTTTGTGATATTATATAAGCAGCACATTTGTATTTTTTTCACATATTGTCTCGAAGTTCATAATTTCTCCGTATCTCATCGGGACTGGCCGAATTTAATCTAAGACTTCGGGTTCTTCTAAAGCTCTATTCAGAATGGGATTTTGGATTAATGGGAATGGATTAATCCTAATAGGATTAGCATCAATATTTAGCTAGTTCTAGAAAAGTTCTTAATAACGTTTTGCTATTTCCCTGAGGAAGCTTGAGTCAGCAGAGAAGTTCAATTTATTTGAACTTTTTTTTTATTTAGCTATGGCCAGATTATTAGAGAGCTTCATTATCAATCCTTAGCTACGTATAGAAAAAGATGTATAGGAAAGAGTTTATTTACCACATTTTAGTGGTCATAAGACTTTCGAAAAGTTACCACAGTACAGTGGTCATAGGTAAATTGTTTTTCTAAAGGTAAGAGGTCAGTGGTAAAACAGATCATACGTAATGACAGTTCTATGGAAAATCTGTTTGACTCAAATTAGCGCTAGGTAAATCTCGGTATTAGTAAAATCTCATTTTGAATGGACCTCTAGACGTACGATTCACGACGATCTGATAATATATTAATTTAAGACTTTTTGTTAATTTTTGAAGAAATATGTACATAAGAATGCTTTTTTTTTACTGACTATATGGTTTTAAACGATAGAATTCTGCTTTTCTCATACTTCATGGTGTTATTAATTCATTTCCATTGTGAACTCCGAGTACATTCAAACAAAAAATATTTTCAGGTAGGTTAGATTTTCAGGAATATTAAGAAATGGGGAGGGGAATTCGTAGGTATATTGGATTTCAACGAATGGAAAGACGCAGGTGGTAAACTTGTTGCGATGAAGAATCTGTATCGTCCAAACATGTTTGACGCTTAATTCATACGTCACCGTTTGAGATCAGACGCATGAATAAACGATAACGTTTATTCACACATCACCGTTTTGACCTTCATAATTTTTGTCCGTATATATATTTTTCCTTCGCTAGATCATGTAAATTTAGCTGATGTTATTTTAGCTATTTTTTTTATTTATAAAAATTTGAGTTCGAAATCTTTTGTATAAAAGGTGTTTGCTTTATTCACAGTATTACAAAAAAGAAATATTATATGATTTCTGTTTATTTTTCTTTTATTTTATTATCTTTTTATATTGTTATATTATTTAATCATATTATTATCAGTTTATACCGCATACATAAATATAAGTATATAGACACCATTAAATGCTAATTTTGATTTAATTAAGATTAAATACAATGAACTATCATTATTAATAATGAATAAAATATACACAATATCTATCTTAATATAATATTATCGAAAATTTTTTAAGCTTTTCGTGGTCTGACTGTACGAAACTGATAAAAGAGGGATCTATAGTGCTTTTTAGAAATTCAAGCTCATTTAACTTAGACTAAATAATTTCTTATACCACACTGCCTTTCCATTCACAATTCAAACAAAAATTGTTAAAAAGAGTTAGAATTTTTTAATATGTGATTTGAAATAAAAAAAAAAACTTATTATCTCAAAAACAATAATAAAAGTCCAAATTTTTCGGCTTTACATCCGGAAGCCTTTACCGACGAAAAAAAAACTAGCTTAAACAGAGTGTATGATGTCGCCTTGTGATTCATTGTTTGTTCTTTGCTGCTTTACCGTTTTGGGTTTTCTTTAAATGTGAGTTTCTCTTTCTTCTTTTTTGAATTGTTGTTTTTGTCATATGTTTTGTTTAAGCGAATGTTTTGTCCCTTTGATAAAGGCATCCTGATGCGATGCCAAAATTTTCGGACTTTTTATTACTAATTTTATGTCAAAAAGTTTTTGTTTTATATTCACTGTCTCACTAAAAAGTTTCACCCGTTTTAATATATTTTCTTTTCAATTTGACTCAGACTGACAGAGATCACCATCTTGCCCAAAGGTCATAACTGACATTTTTCTTTTTTTCCCTTTCGTTTGTTTCACTCCTAATCCTACAGTAGTCCTCTTTTAATTCTACAATAGGAATGAATGAAACTGAATTATTTTTTCCAAATTCTGCTTCCTACTAATCTCTGCTTATGGTTTTGGTTAGAACACGTATATGGTTTAAGTTAAAAAACAAAAAAATTGGCGCCAATTTCAGCTAAAAGGGTTAATATTATAGTTGACCCTGATAGTTTGAGACTTAAATGTAATTCTCAATAGGGAGATGTACATCTGTGTCTTTCAAGGTAAATAGTTCGTCGTCTGAAAGCAGTTTTGCCGAAAATAACGATTTTTGTCGAAATTGAGTTGCAAACGCTATCTTGTAAAAAAGAATTTTCTTTCGAATGGTCTAATTGGCATTGATGTAAGAAGTGTCTAACTGCCTGTATGTTGCGTTTCTATTCTGCTGAGTTGCATATTCTTTAAAACTGTTTTGCCGAATCATATACAGCCTGGTCCGTTTTGCCGAAAGCTGCTGATTTGCTGAATGAAAGTTGGTTACATGGTAAAAAAATCAACACTCGTTTTTATGGCACTTGGTATTAACCAAGTGACATATAGCAGTCGCCAATTCTGTCGGTCTGTCTGTCGGTCTGTCGGTCTGTCTGTCGGTCTGTCGGTCCCGGTTTTGCTACTTTAGGCACTTCCAGGTAAGCTAGGACGATGAAATTTGGCAAGCGTATCAGGGACCGGACCAGATTAAATTAGAAATAGTCGTTTTCCCGATTTGACCATCTGGGGGGGGGGAGTAGGGGCCGGTTAATTCGGAAAAATAGAAAAAATGAAGTATTTTTAACTTATGAGCGGGTGATTGGATCTTAATGAAATTTGATGTTTGGAATGATATTGTGTCTCAGAACTCTTATTTTAAATCCCAACTGGGTCTGATGACATTGGGGGAGTTGGAGGGGGGAAACCTAAAATCTTGGAAAACACTTAGAGTAGAGGGATCGGGATGAAACTTGATGGGAAAAATAAGCGCAAGTCCCAGATACATGATTGACATAATCGGAACTTATTTGCTCTCTTTGGGGTAGTTGGGAGGGGGGGGAGTAAGTCTTAAAAATTAGAAAAATGAGGTATTTTCAACTTACGAACGGGTGATCGGATCTCAATGAAATTTGATGTTTAGAAGGATATCGTGTCTTAGAGCTCTTATTTTAAATCCCGACCGGATCTGGTGATGGGGGCGGGGAGTTGGGAGGGGGAAACCTAAAACTTGGAAAACACTTAGAGTGGAGGGATCGGGATGAAACATGGTGGGAAAAATAAACACAAGTCCTAGATAGATGATTGACATAAACGGAACGGATCCGCTCTCTTTTGGGTAGTTGGGGGGGGGGGGGGTTAATTCTGAAAAATTAGAAAAAATGAGGTATTTTTAACTTACGAATGGGTGATTGGATCTCCATGAAATTTGATTTTTAGAAGGATATCGTGGCTCAAAGCTCTTATTTTAAATCCTGACCGGATCTGGTGACATTGGGGGAAGTTTGGGGTGGGGAGACCTAAAATGATGGGAAACCCTTAGATTGGAAGGATTGGGATGAAACTTGGTTGGAAAAATAAGCAAAAGTCTTGCATACGTAATTTTCATAATTGGAACGGATCCGCTCAATTGCGGGGGGGGGGGGTAATTCTGAAAAATAAGAAAAATAACGTATTTTTAACTTACGAAGGAGTGATCGGATCTTCATGAAACTTCATATTTAGAAGGACCTCGTAACTCTGATATCTTATTTTAAATCTCAACCGGATCAAACGTAATTGGGGGGGGGGCAGTTGGGGGACCGGAAATCTTAGAAAATACTTAAAGCGGTGAGATCAGGATGAAACTGGATGGGAAGAATAGAAACCTGTCTATGATACGTGACTGACATAACTGGACCGGATCTGCTCTCTTTGGTGGAATTGGGAGGGGGGAGGTAATTTTGAAAATTGAGGTATTTGTAACTTACGAAAGGGTGACCAGATCTTAATGAAATTTGATATTTAGAAGGATCTTGTGCTATAAAGTTTAACTTTAGGTTCTGACCTTCTCACAAGTGCCAAATGAGCTCTTGGCTCTTGGCTCTTCCGACCTCGTCCAAATGAGCTCTTGGCTCTTCCGACCTCGTACCATATGAGCTCTCGGCTCTTCCGACCTCGTCACAAGTGCCATATGAGCTCTTAGCTCTTGTTTTTCGGGTTTTTGCAGAAACAGATTCGGCAAAACGAGCTTTCAGATGACGAGTTGTCTTCCCGACATGCTTTCTTTCATGTTTTTAAGAATTAAGCCAAGTGAATGATCTCCCATCTAATATCAAATCACGAAAATCATGTTTTCACTCACCAAGGTCAGCTGATTTCTTTCGACAGTTATAGAAAGTTTGTCTAGAAAGTGACTCTTT